>NW_007247307.1:519658-575314 GCF_000164805.1 Carlito syrichta | reverse complement strand
CAGAAGATTGAAACAGGACCCCTATCTATCCCCATGCACAAATATTAACTCCAAATGGATCAGAGACCTAAATGTCAAACTTCAAACCATAAGAACCTTAGAAAATGAAGGAAATACCCTCATGGAAATCGGAACTGGCATCCAATTCCTGAACAAAACTTGAAATCCACAGGTCATAAGAGAGAAGATAGACAGGTGGGACCTTATTAAACTGACAAGCTTCTGCAAAGCCAAAGAAACCATCAAGACAGCAGGGAGACAGCCTACAGACTGGGAAAAAGTATTTGCCAACACCAGGTTTGACAAAGGCTTAACATCGATCTACAAGGAACTGAAACATGCTGAAAAGAAAAAACAAATAACCCCATTATAAAATGGGCAAAAGTTATGAATAGACATTTCACAAAGGAAGACATCCGAGCAGCCAACAGACACACGAAGAAATGTTCAACCTCACTAATCATCAGGGAGATGCAAATCAAAACCACACTGAGATACCACCTAACTCCAGTCAGAATGGCAATTATCAACAACTCAGAAAATAACAGCTGCTGGAGAGGGTGTGGTGAAAAGGGAACACTTCTACACTGTTGGTGGGAGTGTAAACTAGTGCAACCTCTGTGGAAAGCAGTGTGGTGATTCCTAAAAGCTCTAAATATCAACCTCCCATATGACCCCGCAATCCCCCTACTGGGAATATATCCTGAAGAACTCAAATCACTCTATAAAAAAGATACCTGCACACATATGTTTGTTGCAGCACTGTTCACAATAACAAGAACCTGGAAACAACCATGCTGCCCATCAAAAGAGGACTGGATTAAAAAAATGTGTACATATACACGATGGAATACTACACAGCCATAAAAAAGAACAAAATCATGAATTTCGCAGTAACCTGGATGGAACTAGAGTCTATAATACTGAGTGACCTCTCACAGAAACAAAGATCCGAGTATCACATGTTCTCACTCATATAATGGACCTTGAACATCCAATGTAATACTATAAGAAAATGACTGACGGTACTGGGAAACTATGGGGGTGGGGAGGGAGATGGGATTAACAGTCGCAAATATCTGTCTGGGGATGGGGAAACACTTCTTATTAACAGGATGCCTGAATGAAACGTATTTGTATACCTAACCCTTAACTGTACCCTACAACATCATAATAAAAAATATTGATTAAAAAAAGAAAAGAATTAGATTCACTTTAACCAAAATGATGAAAAAAAAAAAAAGAAAAACATTAAAAAAAATTTTCCTCTAATTTTCTTTGAGGTCTTCATCTTTTTAAGGTATCAGAAATGAATGGAAAAAGTGTGGGCCTTATTGGGTCCTTCAGTAGGGACCTTTGGACAACCAAGACCTAGCATGAGGTAAGCTTGCATGATCTCATTCCTATTCTTAAGAACCCAAGGTCCGTGACGTTAGTGTGATGCTGATAAACAAATGTAGAGAGAGAAATGTTGGGGCAAGTTAGATCAGTGGATATTAATCTTTTCATTCCAGCATAACTATAAACAAACCCAGCAAGATATAGCTCCTAACTCAAGTCTAGTCACCCCCAGCAGGCATCTCTCCCTGTTCAAACATGCTTATCTTCCTTCTCCAGTAAACTCTTAACACCAACAACCTGCAGGGTACATAACTGGTTTTGTTTGTTTTTATATTATGAAACATTTCAAATATTAACATATTCTCTAGTAAAGAGATAATAAATTCACATGTATGTATCTATTACCCAAAAACAATAATTACCAGTTCATGTCCATTCTTGTTTCATCCAAATCCCTGCCACAAGATCTCTTTGGAAGCAAATCTCAGTCCTCTTATTTCATATATAATTTACTATGCATCTCTAAAAGAGAAAGATGACTATAAAAATAAAACCACCATGCCATATTCACACTTCAAGTATTAATAACTCCTTAAGACAACCAAATATCCAGTCAGTGATCATATCTCCCCAACTAGCTCATACATTCTTTTAACAGTTGGTGTTTGTTCAAATCAGAATCCAAATGTGGTTCAAGTATTACAGTTAATAAGTTTTTAGTTCCCCCACGCCCCATCCCTTTCTGGTAGGATAGAACTCAGTCTCATCTTATCCCAGACGTGGAATCAGCCATTTCCCCAAAAAGCCTGTTCCTTTTAGTGGCATTTAGTGACCACAACTAGAGATTGTCTTACTGCCTACAAAGCACTTACGGCACTTAAACTCATATGTACACACAGCACAAGCCATGCCCTTTCTGGGGGCCGTCGTGTTTCCTTTTCAAGGCGCTGCATGAAATTACTCTGCTTCCAGTGTCCTGGCCTCCTATCCAGAAACCAGGTCCTAAACCACTCAGAGATGAGTCTTTTTTTCTGGTTAGCTAAGTAGAACAGGTTAGAAAATACCACCTTAACAACTGAAATCATTTTACTGGAAAGAAACTGAAGACAAAGAAAGCTCACAAGTTCCTTCCTTTTCCACTGGAATTAAAAGGAAATAGCTAAGCTCTGCTATCAGAAAATGGGAATGGAAAAATCGTTCTAGATAGAGAATTTAATTTTTAAAAAAATAGGAAAAGATTTTCCTGGGAAAAATAAAAATGGAGGTAGGAGGGAGAAATAACTGCTTCCAGAAAAAGGTTTACCAAGAAACTCCCTTGGGCATGGAATTGTAAAAGTGACTCATTACCTTGCGTGGGGACAGGTTCCTGCTGTTAATTTGCTTGTCAAAGCTGTGGAAGGATGAGGTAGGGCTGGTCACTGGGCAGAGGCTGTGGGCATTGGAAGGCCATCCCAAAGAAAATTATTTTTGCATATGAGTCTGTCTAATTAGGAAGAATATTTCTAAGCTCACTAAAGGAAAATACGCTCTAAGCTCATTTGGAAACAGAGAAAAAAACAAATAAAAAACTCCAGAAGGGTATGTTTCATAGTAGTTTTTATAATTTAAACCAAATGTATTCAGATAGCAAGCGGTTTCTCAGTCCCAGTGGTTGCTTATTATGAACTTACTATGGGAAGTCTGGAGGGTGGGGAACAGGACTTCTACAAATCAACCATAAAGAGACAAACAGATCCTTCACAAAAGAAGACGAAGCACCTGAGAAGATGCTCAATATCACTGGTATTAGGGAAATGCGAATGAAATCCATAATGAGATATTCAGAATAGCTACTTTAAAAACCGGCACCTCCAAATGACATCGTTGAAGATGACAAGAAACAACTGTAGCTCTCAGACACAGGGGCTGGAAATGTGAGATGACCTTGCAGAAGTGCTAGGCAGTTTATCAGTTAAATACAGTTAAATCAGCTACCCTACAACCCATTCCTAGATATTTAATCAAGAGGGATAAAACACATCCACAAAAAGATCTTACCAGAATATATATAGCAGCCTTATTTAAAACAGCCCCCAATAAGAAACACCCCATGTGTCCATTAAAAGGAGAACTGATTAACAAATTGTGGCATCTTTATACAGTGAAGTACTACTCTGCAACAAAAAAGAATGGATACGGATAAATTGCAAAAACATTAAATGAAAGTTCCTTTCCAAAAAAAGAGTGGACACTGTATGATTCAATTTATACAAAGCTCAAATATTGGTAAAATGAATTTAACAATATAGAAAATAGAGACAGTGGTTTTAGCGGAGTGAGGATTGATTAGAAAAGGCCTGAAGGGGTCTTCCTGGGCAATGCATATGATTTGTGTCTTCTTCTGGACTATGGCTACTGGGTGTGTACCAGTGGTTCTCAAACAGGGGGCTGTTTAGCCTTTGAGGAGACATTTGGCAATGTTTGGAGACATTTTTTATGCTACTGATATCTAATGGGTAGAGACCTGGGATGGACAGCACAACTTTCTACAAAAAAAAAAAAAAGGTCAATAGTGCCAAGACTGAAAAATCTAGCATATGGTCAAAACTCATCAAACTAAACAATTAAGATGTGCACATTTTGTTGAGTGTTAATTATTACCAAAAATAAAATAAATAAAAGGAAGGAAGAGAAGAAATTTAATAACCCATCTCTTAACTTGAAAGTGTGGCTGAAGATGGGGAAAAAACAATAAAACCACTTTATATTTCAATCCTATGAGTCCAACTCCTCAATGAATGCATTATATATCCAAACTGTGCTCAATACATGTCTTTTTAAAATTTCATTTTGAAGATATGGAGTATAATTCAGGATTAGGTACACAAGTGCTCATTGTACCAGTGAAGTTTGGGCCTCCATTTGGTCCCCTGTTCACCTGGTTTGAGATCAGCTGCCTTATTAATGTTTTGTGCTTCCCCTACTCCCTCCCCCGGCAGTGTCCCGCTACTGCCAATCCCTTTCTTATAGGGTTATGATAAATGTTCAGGGTCCACTTATGAGTGAGAACATGTGGTACTCAGTTCTTTGCTTCTGTGATAGATCACTGAGTACGATCGACTCTAAACCCATCCAAGTTGCTGCGAAGTCCATAACTTTGCCCTTCTTTGTGACTGCATAATATTCCATCATGTATATGTACCACATTTTTTTTATCCAGCCCACTTTTGATGGACAGCATGGTTGGTTCCATGTTTTTGCTATTGTGAATAGTGCTGTAACAAATATGCGTGCACAGGTATCTTTTTTGTAGAATAATCGGAGCTCCTCCCAGTATATTCCCAGAATGGGGATTGTTGGGTCGTATGGAAGGTCGATTTTTAGATCTTTTAAAAATTGCCACACTGTCTTCCACAGAGGTTGTACTAATTTACACTCCCACCAACAATATAGAAGTGTTCCCTTTTCCCCGCATCCTCTCTAGCATGTTGTTTTTTTGGTTATTAATAATAGCCATCCTGACTGGAGTTAAGTGGTATCTCAGTGATTTGCATTCCTTTGATGATTAGTGAGGCTTAGCATCTTTTCATGTTTCTGTTGGCTGCTCATATGTCTTCTTTTGAGAAGTGTCTATTCATGTGTTTTGCCCACTTTGCAATGGGGCTGTTTGTTTTTTTCCTTTTGGCGCATTTGAGTTCCTTGTAGATCCTTGATGTTTAGGACTTTGTCAGATATATAGTTGGCAAATACTTTTTCCTGTTCTGTGTGCTGCCTCCCACTCTCTTGATTGTTTCTTTCGCTTTGCAGAAGCTTTTCAGTTTGAGGAGTTCCTACATGTCTATCTTATCTCTTATGGTATGGACTTCTGGGATTTTGATTAGGAATTGGTTGCCTATTCCAATTTCTGTAAGGGTGTCTCCTGCATTTTCTAGGATTCTTATAGCCTGAAGTTTTACACTTAAGTCTTTGACCCATTTAGAGTTGACTTTTGTGTATTATGATAGGTAGTTTCAATCTTCTGCATGTGGCAAGCCAGTTTTCCCAGCACCATTTATTGAAGTTTCCCCTCTTTGCAGTGATTGTTGGTGGAGGCTTTATTGAAGATGAGTCGGTTGAAAAATTGAGGTTTTTCTTCCAGAATCTCTATCCTGTTCCATTGATCTATATGCCTGTTCTTGTACTGATACCTGGCTGTTTTGATTATTACAGCCCTACAATAAAGTTTCAAGTCTGGAAGTGTGATACTTTCCACTTTGTTTCTTTTGCTGAAGACGTTTTGGCTATTCATGGTCATTTATTTTAATAAATGTTCATTCAAATAAAAATATTGGGGAAAGATGGATGAGGTATAGGAAGTCAGCTCAACAATTCTCCTTTCAAACACACTCTTCCTTTCTTCCCTTCTTCTACTTGCATAACTCATTCCTGGATGACTCTGCTGGAAACTTCCTGAAGGAACTCAATTTTGGCCTCAGGGCAATGTTTAAACGGTCACTGCACAAAGACAGTCCTGGGGTCATAATTTGGTGTGGGAGAGGCACAGCCTGCTCAGGCTGCAGGTGAGTCCGCCCTGCGGTTCCCAGGACGTCTCCGCCTTAGCTCACCCTGTCCTACAGTGCCTCACTCTTCTGGGCTCATGGCTCTGAGTGTCAGGCCACCACAGCAAGTGGCAGGACGGAGCCGGGAGAACTTCCCAAGGGCTGACCCTGTCCCCACAGGCCACAGAAACAAGCCGGCAACTGACTTCTGTAGTTCTCCCTGAACCTAAGAGAACGTTTCTAGTACAAAGTAAAAAGCTGCTCCTCAGTGGAAAGAGAAATGGATTAGAAAAGGTAACACCGTGAACTAGTTTTGGGTACAGGTACCATGAACTCTGATGTTTGCAGAAAACAAGCAGCTCATGCTCAGTTTACCAATGTTGAATTTCACAAACACTTTTTCCTTGGGGGAATCTGAACTGTATAACATCAGCCTCGCTGCCAGTGATTTTTCAGGCCTTCCCTAATGCTTACAGTGGTACCCAGAATACATTCTCTGCTGAGCCTGGAGGCAGCCCTGAGTCAGCTTTTCCCATTACCTGAACACCTAAACCATTCAAGAGAGAGATTATTCAGAAGGCCTCGGAGGAGATGTGCTGAGCTCCTTCAATATTCTGACCTTCTCCCCAGCTAAGAACTTTTTCCTCAAGTTTAAATTAACTGATGTTAACACAAGCATTCACAAGGCTTTCTTTCCCTTGATGAAGGGTAGCTGCTTCGGATTTGGGGTGGGGCAAATTAGAATGCTCGAATTGGAAAAACTGCCTACAAAAACTTCACTCACTCACTCTCAGATGCCTCATGCTCTATACTTATCTCTAACCTTCATGTTGATTCTTCAGCATTCGCGGTCTATGAGCAATGAAGCCCATTAGCGAAATTCTTTTGGAAACCTGACAACCTCACACTGTGCAGTTGTTCCTCTGGGCACATCTGCCGCACAGCAGGGGAAGGATATTGGATGCGATTCTTTCCTGCCTCCCCACGTCACTATCAAAAATGGCGCTGAGTCTCAGAAGTGGCGGGTGGGGGACACGGAAGGCCCCCTTACACTTTGGTCGCCGTCCTCCACGTGTTCAGATAGTCCAGATTTACATTCAGCATTGACTAAACGTTTGAACCACTGATTCCAGAGAGCTACTTCTCAGGCTGGGGCTCAAGAAAAGAGACAAAGCACTGGCGATTTTGAAGTCCCAAACCTTGCGTGTGACACAGTATCGTGGTGATGTCCAGCAGCCCCAGACTATGCACACAGACGCTAGGGATGGGGAGGAGGGAACAAAATGCCTCTCCTTGCTGACACCTGGTGTTTGGTTTCCTTAGTAAAACCCACTCTTATCCAATGACCCCTCCCCAAATAAAATCAGCTTGCACGTGGAACAGTCACGCCGTATCTAAATCTGATATCCTTCCATGAGGTCTTCTATACAGGAGGATTTCAGCAAGTATTTGCTGCCTGAAATGAATAAATGATTTAATAAATGAATTATAGATCCAGAATCCAGGTTTATTACTTTTCTACAAGGGAGTCTAAAAAAATAGTCAGGATGGAGCTGAAAAAAGGATTGGGAATTTTGATATTTTCAACCCCATCACTCCATTACTTCCACACTACCTGGCCAGAGAATGACTGGCTTTTTAGCACTTGGCTGAGAGCCAGGCTCTGCACTGCCTCACAAGCCTCCAAGTCCAGACCAGGGGCCACGGCCCTCACTGCTCCTGGTTCTGCAGAGACAGTGATCAAAGAGCTCTCTGCGGGACTCCGCGGTAATTTCTCGTTTCTCCCAAAAGTTATCTATTGGGATACCCTGCAAAATTCCAAGAACTAGAATTTGGTGATTTAAGTTTTCATGCTGAAAACACAAAGATGAACTCAATCAGCAAGTGACTTAAAAGGTAGGAATTATGCAGGTGGTGATGTTGACAATGTAAAGATTGTTTCATGTAATTCTGAACACTGTGGCACAGTCTGGATCTTAACAACCACGGCGACTCAACAATTTTTCAAGCGCTTATTTTCCATGCGTATTGTGTGTCATCCTGGTCTGTTTAACTCAAAAGATGCAATCCCACTAGATCACCTAAAATTAGAGAGCAATGATACATTCTTAGAAGACAAATATAGACACCACAGAGGTGATGCATCAGCAGCCTGAAAATAATTAATGCTTATCCTCACAAGGCCACCTACACCAAGACACTTGGGAACAGTTCACTATAGCCATAATGTCATAGAAGGATGGCAAAATCATTTTTCTTATCTGCAGAAGTAGGTCACAGCAAGAACATTTGGCAAAAAACACAGAGTGAACATGAATGGATTTTGTGATACAGTCTTTTCATTTATTACCTCAACACAAGACTTGATAATCAGTTCATTCTGTACCCTCTAAACATCTTCTTACCTAGTAAAGGACTAGAACTGAGCCTCTGAAATGCAATATTCGGGGACACAGCAGAAAGTCCCATTACCAATATATGGCTTCTCAATTGAACAACCAGGGCTTGAACGTTTGGGCCAGTCACTGGTTTTTGTTGTTGTTTTTCTATTCCTAATGACATAAAAACAAAACCTATAATGAATTAGAATACTTATGAGGAGTCTAAGTAGGCAATAGATAGTCACAGAGGGTAAAGGGGGGCTCAAAGTTTCCCCCTCAGAATATGGCCCACGCGTGAGACCGCATTTTATTTCTTTCAAGATTCTATTTAAACACAAAAGTCAGACCTTGCAAACACAATCTGAGTTCTGGGTATTTCACTCATGCCGCGGCCTTCTATAGTGAACAGCTTTCCCCAGTGAGGATGAGGGGGTAGGAAAGGGGGAAGTAGAGGATCAGGAAGGGGGACCATGTCATTCACACTGCTAATTTAATTATCTTGGGAAAGTCATCAGAGGGGCTGGAATCCACCCTGTCTACGGTCATCAGCCAGGAGGGCTCACCACTCTTCCAGTGCCAGCACCTTCCCAAATTAATGCTGCACCTCCTCAGAATCAGGCACTTGGATTCACAGACTGACTGACACTGGACTTTCTTCCGGGGGAACAGAAGAACGTCTCCAGGAAACCAGGCTTCTCTCCTAACTATAAGCCTTCATTGGCCTACGTTTTAAAGAAATCTGCTCTGCAGCTCGGGTGAGGGCAAGAACCTATTCTTCGGCTCCAGCTCAGAGCTCCTAATTGGGTATAGTCCTTCCTCCCTTCTCCCCAAATGTGCTACAAAGATTTCCTTCCCGTTTTGTTTTGTTTTTGAACCTTTATCTTGCTACGAAAACTGCTCTCACTTTTCGCAGAACATGATTCTGTGTGTTCACTTTATCGCTTTTGCTCCTTGGAGCATCATTAACGACCTTCAAGCTTAGTCAGGTATTCTGTGCCTTCCCCTTCCACATTCATTCTTTTCTTCCCTCCCATTTCAGCACTGAAGGACAACTGCACAATGCATAAACTGTAAAACTGTATCACAGTTCCCCTAGGGACAATCTTTTTCCTTGAGCAAGTAAATTGGAAAAATTTTTTTAAAAAAATCAAGGCTTTGTCACAGAACAGGTACAGTCATTACAATGCAAAATTAGTCCTTTTTCTAACAAAAGTGGTGTAATACCCTACTTATAACTGCACAAAAGAATCTGAAAAATGGAGTATAAGAAACCTATCAAAAGCTTCAAAGAGTACAAAGTTATATGATATTTTGTTACTGAAAGGCAGACAATAAAGTCATCCGGTGTGGAGTGCTAAAATTTTACATTCTGCATTCACTGCTGCAAAATCAGTTCATTTGAACACTGTCGAATGAACTGCCTTTCATTCACGACACATCCATGCAGTTAACCATTCGATATATTCATTGGGTTCCTCCAATGTGCCAGGAAGAGTGATGAATTAAAAGCAAATCAAAATAAAATAACAACCACTTTCTTAGAGTCTTGTCAGTAGTTATTCTCTATTGCCACTCACCTCAAAAACAATTTCATAAATTGTATCTGCCTGCAAAAAATAAGGAGCCATAATAATAAACCTACCTGCAGGCATATTCACTCAGGCAGAGTTTTAGAGGACACTGTAAAAACCCTGCCTGTTTCACTAGTTATTAACTGGCAGCCCAGTGGGCATGTACTTCCAGTGGAAAAGAGGCTTTGGAATCAAATAACATGTGCTTGGACTCTTGCTCTGTGGTTTGCTGCTTATACAGCTTTGCCTTAGCTTCCCTAAGACTCAGCTTCCTCATGTGAACAACAGAAGTAGCCACACAAGTGCCAAGGGATGGTTACAATGATCCAGCGAAACAAAATCCACAAAAGCTTCTCTTACTGTGCCTGTTGTGAAGCTGATGTGCAATAAATTATAATTTTAGCATCACTGTGATCAAGTTGTAAATGATTGCCCCAAACCAAGGAATTCTTCTTCTCCTCACAAAAGGAATTATAGGGCTCGTTACTAACAGGTTGAGAACCAGGTCACAGAATCAACTCTCGAGTTGTGCTCTCACCTCATTCGCCTGAGCTCCCCAGTGTTCGTTATCTCCGTAAATGCCCTCTGCATTAGCCCGCCATTCACTGACTCTTGCCTGTCACCATTACCTGTTCCTCTGTGCAGCCCAGACTTGTTTAGATATCGCTTAACTCAGGGCATTAGTGAATGACTTTAAATGAGTCAAAGAAGGGCAAGCGATGACAGAAATATGAGGAAGAGGATGAGGATAACCAGGACCCCTCCCCCAAAAAAACAGAACATAGTGATTCACACTTAACAACAGAAACTATGATATCAATACTGCCCTGCTTATCAACTACACAATTTACATCTAGCCCGAGTAAGTGGAAAGACCATTCATTCACACAAGCATTGACTTCATGTGCTCATCTCAAGTTGGCTCACAGACTTACAGAACACTAGAGCTCAACACAGAACGTTTGAGTTTACAGACGGAGACACTGAGACCCAAAGCAATCCCAAATGACTTGCTGATGGCAATCCAGCTACTAGCTGCAGAGCTAAAACCAGAACCTAGATTTCTTAGTTTGCTTCCAAACTAATTCAAAATGATGAGGATACAGTGGTTGGCATTATCCTATTTTGTTTTTGCTTATTGTTGTCATTTTGTTTAGACGCAGTCTGACTTTCAGAAGGGGCATAGGTTGCCCGGGCTTGGTGGCTCATCCTGTAATTCCAGCACTTTGGAAGGTTGAGGCAAGTGGACTGCCTGAGCCTGCAGGTTTGAGAACAGCCCAGGCAACTTGAAGAGACCTCACTTCTACAGTAAATAAAAAAAATTAGCAGGGTATGATAGTGCGTACCTGTAGTTCTGGCTACTTGGAAGGCTGATGTGAAATGATCGCTGGAGCCCAGCAGGTTGACGCTGGGGTGGCTGCGAGTGTGCTATGGCACTCCAGCCTGGGCGACAGAGTGACTCCAACTCAAAAGGATAAAAAGAAGGGGCATAGGTCTGAGGAATTTACCTTATGTGACTGGGGGTGGTGGTGGAGCAGTTTATGAATGCTCTGAAATAGCACACAACATTTTTAGCGAATGTACCTTCTTCTAGGAATAGGGTTCCAAGCTTTTACCAGACTTCCAAAGGTGTCAGTGAGCAAAACAAAATGAAGCACAGAGGACCAGGCAGAGACCAGCATGACTGCACCAGTGGTTTCCAAGCTGCTGCAGGTCGGGGACGGACGCGTCTCGTGGGTGGGGAGATGCTGGCTGCAAAGCGAACGCCAAGGTAGCACCTCGGCTTCAAGAGGGCAGCTTGACCTTCTTCTTGCTTTCTAAAACAGCAAATCCTCAGTTTGCTGGAGGAAAGGCTTCCGCTTCTGGGAGTGGGAGGACACAAAATATCCACAGAAGTGTGATGACACCCCCCCCTTTTGGAAAGTTGCTCACAGCACTCTGCCAAGAGCCCCTTCTCCTGACTGTATGCATCGCTGGCCTACTTGTTTTCTTGTCAAACAGCTGAGACGATACCTCTTGCTTCCCAACACCTTGCGAGTGCCTGGCGGTGGCGAGAAAGCAAGGACCAGGAACTGAAGCTCGTTAGAAGGAGGAACCTGCACCCATCCGTTCTCGCCCTCAGAGGGTAACGGGAAGGACTTCTTCCATCTCCCTGGCCGCGCACAGGATGAACTTCGTCCCAAAGGCCTAAGTGCTGCTACAGTTGCACCAACAGCCCCAAGCGGCCTGCCCACCTTTTTCTTCTTCTATAACCTGTGAAATGCTCTTCCACTTTTTTCCTCGACAATAGAGTTGAGGGCATATTTTTAGAAGCGAGAAGTTTTAAGTTTCATAGGATGTTTGAGAACTTGGGATAGGGAAAAATGAGAGTGAGCAAAAAGCAACAAAGCTTAGAAAGCAATATATTTGGTCATTTCCACCCAAAATTAGAGCTATGTGCCCCAAGACACAAGTCTAAATAATGTTTGTCTTGCATTAACCTTAACCTATAATATGGCAAAAGTAGATTACAGAAGATCACAAAAAAATAGTTATAACATTAGCAGCAGCTAGCAGGAATATTTTGGCAAGCAATCCCTCTTAGAGATTCAGTTATAAACATCAAGATCGCGGACTATCACAGACTGGGCCTGTGTGGGACAAAAGTCAAGCATAAACACATGACTTCACAAATACATGTCATACTGAAGAACGACCACCCCGCAAATCAGTTTTATATTTGAGGTTTGATCTTCGCTTTTACCCCCTCACTAAACATGCTTCTGAAGGACAGCAGACCCCTGGGGCAGGAGGGGTGGTGAGAGATCAGTTGGTTCAGCTACCGAGCCCTCTCGCCACAGGTGCAACCATTCTCCCTGACAATATGCACCCTTTGAATGATAAGTTTTTGGGTTGTTTTTTTGAGTTGGAGTCTCACTCTGTCACCCAGGTTGCAGTGCAGTGGCACACTCATGGCCAACCCAGCAACAACCTGCTAGGCTTCGGCAATCCTTCCGCCTCAGCCTTCCAAGTAGCTGGAGCTACAGGCGCGTGCTACCACACCCGGCTAATTTTTTATTTATTGCAGCAATGAGGTCTCGCCAAGTTGCCCGAGCTGGTCTCAAATCTGTGGGCTCAGGCAATCCACTTGCCTCAGCCTCCCAAAGTGCTGGGATTACACGCTGAGCCACCACGCCCGGCCTGAATGATAAGTTTTAAAGATATTCTCCCCATAATATCTGGGCTTCCTCCCAGCAATGTTCTTCTGGGTTTTGTGAGTTATACAAGTGAAAGGTGATCCTCATTACAAGGAACTTATGATCTCACTGGAAACAGATGACACTTAAACAGCTGTCAGTCATACTCTGTGATGAGAAGAAGAACAAGGAGCGATGACAACAGGTGTTGATGCTACTGTCTTCTTTGATAGCCTTTACAGTATCTAATGTAATGTATAACATGGCCTGTTGAACGAGACATTAACAGAGCACTGGGCTGGGAAATAGAAGTCTGGCCTCGAAGAGGAATTGGAGTAGACACTTAGACTTACAAATAGAAGAAACAGGCACAGGGACAAAAGCCATAACCATTTCTATAATATTTACTGTATTTCAAGGACTTCTCATATATTGACTTTATCATATTACCCATAAGTAATACTGTGGTTATACAGATGACACGTGTTTTCCCTGAAGTCCTAAGGCCAGTATGTAGAGGGGTGGAGACTTCACACTACACTTGCTCGATTTCTGAGCCCATGCCCATACACTTGCCTCCTGAGTCCTGCTGTTTCCGAGCTTCTGTAAATCTACGTTAACAGACCCACTGTGATGTCATTTTCAGTTATGAAATATGGAAAGGCCATAAAGCATCCAGACATTTCTGAAGAGATCTTACTGACATCGAAGTATGTAATAATATTTTACTTTTCACATTAATGTGTCTTAACTACAATTACTACAACAACTGTAAGATCACACAGAAGATGATAGCTCACACTTATAGATTACAGAGGTTCACACTGAAGGTTGGTAAATTATTTATTAATTTTATTTACAATCTCTGATGAGTGGAATACTGAGTTGAACTTGAGATATGTAATTACCGAAATGGATAAATCCTGTGTTGCTGAGTGGAAGAAGAATGTACAAATCTGATAAAGATTTAATAGCAGCTGCAATAAAATTATTGTAAATAACATCTACACACATTTCAAGCATAACTTTGAAATAGAAAAAATCCAAATGGGCTCTATCTCCAGATAAAGTGAATGCTCTTCTCTAGATACCATCTGATGCTTCAAGTCAGTTCAAGGTATATCCGCTTCTGTGTGGAAACAAATCAGGGGCACTTGCATGTAACAGCTGTGCATGCTCAGTCAGACCCCTGAGCCAGCTTTATTTCGTTTCAGATGACTATGCCATAGGAAACCTTTCATTGCATCTTCACACACCTGCAGCATCCCCTAGGAAGACAGACCCTGAAGTTATGAAAAGCCGGTTTCTACCTAGGGAGTCTGAACATGAACCCCGATGCCTAGAGGTGGGGACACATGAGGGACCCTAGAGAACAGGTCAAGGCTGAGGTCCCGCCCCCCCAGATTCTGCTCTAACCTCCCTAAGTCAGGTGGAACAAAATGACTTCAAAGTGAGAACTTTTTCCCAATGCTTACTCCCAGCATTACAGTGAAGACATAACTTCTGCCAGGAGTTTCTCCTGCATGAAGCTCAACTGGGAAGAAAGAGGAGGGAAGCAAGGAGAAAGGAAGGAAGCCGTGATGAAGCAAGCGGAACTGAAAAGGGTGAGCCGGGAAATGATGCCGCCTCCTTGGCCCGGGGGGGCAGTTTTCTTTCTCTTCAAGCTGTCTTTTAATTTCTGAAGGCACAAACTCATTTACTCTCCTGCCAGGGAATGAAGGTAAAAGGCACACAAAAAACTTTTATTTCCTAAATCTCACTGTTACATGAATCCTTCAACAATCTGAGTTTTTTTATGCTCTTTATACGTGTGACTTGCCATAAGGGCACAAGGTTTCTCAAGTCAGCTTACAAATGAGAAAATGATAGTGTTGGGTGCCAAAAAACACCTCTGAGTTTACTTGACAAAAAAGTTGGAAAAAAAAGATCAAAGCATTTTTCAGAATAGGTTCTTAGTAGCTTAAATAATTAAAGGACCATGGAAACACAGAATCTGTTGTAACAGGATGAACTACTGAGATATGTACCCAGGTACTGTTTTCTTTGTTGTTTTGGATTCATTCACAAAAGAATTAAAAGAGAGTTTCCACTCTCCTCCCCTTCCCCCACACACAGAAAAGGGAGAAAGACCCGAATGGGCCTGAATCCTGGCCTTCCTTACCCTTCCTTGCGGCTGGAGCCTCCGGAGGCAAACCAAGTGGGGCAATCAGGAGGAGACAGTAGACTTCTTGGGATGCAAACAAGGAGTGGGAGTAAGTGCCCAAGTGGTAGCGACCCATACCCTTTTTTTAGTGCCTGGCCTTGGAAGCCTCAGGACCTGGGAGGGCAGATGTTTAGAAGGATGCCAGTGGAGACCATGGAGGCAGCAGCCGGGTCTCAATTACAAGCCTGACACAGAAGGAATTAAATCACCGGGAAAACTGCCTGCTTCTGAATTTGGGCAAGGAGCATCTTCACAGCAATCTTCTTCCTGATTTTCCGAGACTAAAGGACCCGGGTGAATGAAAATTTCCTTCAGAAAAACACACAAATTTAGTTTCAATATTTACCTCAAAATTGGCAATCAGGAAACAACATAACACAAGAAAAAGAAGTTTCACTGAAAATACTACCCGAGAAAACAGTACTTCAAGCATCACCATAGGAAATCACTGTACTAAGAAAGATACATTTTCCAAGTCTGATTCATAACATTAAGATTCCACTGGAAAATCACATATAATATATATGTAAATTATATTTAAAAACCACTTTTATAAGGAAAAGTGTCTATTAATAATAAAACCAAACACCATACACTTGTCCAACGTTGTGGGAGAGAAGTGGCTTGGGATGAATTATGAACAAAAGGGATTCACGTCTAGTAATTAATCTCTAGAGTCCTTGGTCAAAGTTTCTCTTCTCATCTAGGCTGACAAATGTGTTTTGGGATTTGACATCCAGAAAAATCATTGGGAAGTATTTTAAGAGTAATTTTTCTGAGCGGAGACAAAGTAGTAAAGAAGAAGGGTAAATCGCCTTCTGTATTTCTTTGATACACTTATCTTTTTAATATGGTAACGCCACACTGATCTACAACCACACAACTTAAATGGACATTGAAGACATGTTACATTTTGCTGCGTTTTAAAATAGCAACGCACCAAATATAAACCAATTCCATCTAGAGTGAATTTTTTCTTGATGACCCAAGGTCAACTTTATGAATCACCCGTTTGTTGTGTGACCTTGGGCAAATCATCTGCACATCCCCCAAGCTTCCGTGTCCTCATCTTTCCTATAAGAATGATAGAATCTACCTTACAGAATAGTGAAGATGGATTACGTGAGATCATTCCTATAAAGCATGTAGCATAGAGCATTACACATCATTAAGAGTCACCTCAAAATGGTGGCTATTGTCACTTTTTCACCTATTTCCCTGCTCTTGACTGGGATCTAGAAAATTCAGATTGACCTATTAATGTAACTTCTGAAGAAGTTACCACATAAGATTTTAAACTCACATTTCTCTTTTAGAAATAAACAGGAATAATGAACTATCTAGCTTTCATTATTTTTCCAGTATGGTATACCTGATGTCAGAAGAAGCCCTCCAAGTAAGGAAGACGAAAAACGAATAAAGAATAAAAATCTTTATTCTTAAAATCACATAGGTGAGCTGTCAGGAGAATAACCAAATCCTCCGAGGTAGAAAAGATTTCTCAAGCCTCTTGGTTTGCCAGGGTTGAAGAGTTTCCTGTGAGGCCTCTGCCCATCCTTGAAGGTCTAGACCAGAGCATGTGCTTTCACCTGGGAAACAATGGGAGTCAAAGGACAAGCCCGGAGTCCTGTAAAATAGGAGGCTGAATCAGACATCCCCGAGATTCTTCACCCTCCTTCCCTACCACTCCTCCATAGCAAATAAATTGAAGAAAAAAAATCTGCCTTTTGGAGGCAGATGGTGGATGAAGCTCAGGATCTGGTATGGAGGATGGAGACAGAAGTACTCCCTAAGAATTTCTGATCACAGGCCCACTCTTGGTTAGAATTAGCACTACGTACAGGGTCTCACAAACAGTCCTCCCTGCAGGAACACGTCTTCGGCCCAGGCCTTGAATAACTCCCACAAAGTTCGAAGGAGAACATGAGCTCACCATCATAAGATAAACCAATACACGAGCAAGTCACCAGAAACAACATACAGAATTAGACTTGCAAAATGGTGTGTATCTTCACAGTGAAAGAATGCATAAGCATGTCGAGACAAATAAAAGGAGTAATAAAAGTATGCCTAGAGAACAAGAGACTTGTAGGCAGATTTGAAAAGGAACCAGACAGTATTTCTAAAAAGGAAAAACTAGACACACTGACATCAGAAGTTTCATAGAGAAGTAAATAGGAGACTGGACATAGTGGGAGAAAGATAAGTAAGACCAAGTAATAGTTGCAGCAGATATAAAAGGTAAATTCTGAATAGCTTTTAACAAAATTCTGAAAATGTAGGTAAAATGAAAAAAATCCCTAGAAAAATAGAAATTACTGAAACTGATTCAAGAAGAAATACAAAGTCTGAATCATCTTGACTTCACAGAGATTAAATCAGCAGTTAAAAATTCCTTTCAACTTAGAAAATACCACACCCATATAGCTTTATGAATACATTTAACCAAACAGGCTATTTCAACCTTACATAAAATCTGCCAAAAACAGAAAAAGAAGAAACACTCTTCAAGTCATTTTACTAGGCTATCAAAGCCTTGATAATAAAAATCCACAAAGAGGATATATAAAAAGAGAATAAAAGAGCAAAGTCTGCAACTTTTCTTGACAAACAAATTCTAAACAAAATATGAGTAAACTTTACATCATAAAGATGAGTTTAACACAAAAATGTAAGTTAATTGAACATTTAAAAATTAATTCAGGCAATTCATCATATTACCAGATCAAATGCAGAAAAAATGGTGTTGAAAAAGCCTAGAGTCAAAAGTAAACAAATACATTTCCGTTTTTTTGACCTTTAAATTTCATCTTTAATACTCTTTGTAGGACAATCATACCCTTACTGTGTACCTGGTACTTCAAAATAGGTAAAGTAGTGAAAAGAGGCTTTTTTTCCCTGAAGCAGAAACATGCATATGTAAAAGCAACACATAAAGAAAAGAAGCTGGAGAAAAAAGAAAACCACTTACAAGTTCGCAAAGGACAGCTATTAAACACATTTCTTCCACTTAATCAAAAATATTTTCTGAACCCATTACATAATGAGGCACTGTACTTGCAAAGGTACACAGTAGTAAAACATACCAAAAAAACCCAGATATGGCTTTTTGCTCAAAGAGTTTACAATTACTAACTGCTAAAAAATACTTTGGATAAAAAATAAGTTATTGATATGACTGTTTTGGAGAGAGAAGATTTGGCCAAAGCTTATGGACAGGAATCTTTAGACAGCTCAATTTATTTTTTGCACAAAAAATTCAATTTATTGTTTATGCACCAACATCGTAATTTGCAGTTTGTTCATGGTTTCTAGTATCACAAATTCAAAACACTGTACTTTACCTCTCAGTCCAATTATACACACTGAAAAATGATGAGGTAATCTGTAAAATAACTATCATCTACAGATTATCTTTAACTTTTAAATTTTTTATTTTAAAATTGTGGGGAACAATTCAGGGTTAGGTCTACAAATATTCACTGTGGAGGTGCCCTTGTGGATGAGGTGTGCCCCCACTCCTGCCAATCCCACCTCCCCACCCCCTCATGCCCCCGCAGTTTCCTGCTACTGTCAATCCTTTTCTTACAGTTTTACAATAGTTGGTCAAGGTCCACTTATGAGTGAGAACATGTGATACTCAGTTCTTTGTTTCTGTGAAAGATTGCTTAGTATACAGACTCAAGTTCATACAGGTTGTTGTGAAGTTCTTGATTTTGTTCTTCTTTATGGCTGTGTAATATTCCGTTGTGTATATGTACCACATTTTTTTTTATCCAGTCTTCTTTTGATGGGCAATATAGTTGGTTCCATGTTCTTGCCATTGTGAACAATGCTGTGATAAACATACGTGTGCAGGTATCTTTTCTATGGAGAGATTTGAGTTCTTCCAGGTATATTCCCAGTAGGGGGATTGCGGGGTCATAGGGAAGGTCGATTTTTAGAACTTTTAGGAATCACCACACTGTTTTCCACAGAGGCTGCACTAGTTTACACTCCCACCAACAGTATAGAAGTATTCCCTTTTCTCTACATCCTTTCCAGCATCTGTTATTTTTTGAGGTATTGATGGTGGCCATCCTAACTGGAGTTAGGTGGTATCTCAGTGTAGTTTTAATTTGCATTTCTTTGATGATTAGTGAGGCTGAACATTTTTTCATGTATTACAGAATATCTTTAAAAAAATCTTTGCCAAGCGGATTATTAGCTCTATCTTTAAAATCATTGAATCTTTAGATAATTGGGGGGGGGGAAAGAATAAAGGCATATATATCTCATTTTGTTCTGTATTTATGAATACCATCATTTGTTTCCTTTAAAAATTTTCATCTAATTTATTCAAAAATACTTTGAAGTCCAACTGTCTAACTTGAAACAGAATGTAGAATTTCATAGTATTTAAACTAAGCATCACTCTTCTTTTGACTGAACCTTACTAACAACTCCGTTAGAATCCTTTTGCCTTCTAATCACATCTTTCCTAAGATATGAACCCTCATCCTTATAGGTCAGCATCCCTGCTGTGCCTAAATGAGTCTTCTTAGGATGAGTTACAAATCCACTCAGCTATGTTGCAGTTATACACGGTCCTGCAGATCAATATTTTCCAATGTTACTAACATCAGCAAGTTGACAATCTGCAGCCTGTCTTATTTAATGTTCAAAGAGAGACATTCTCCAGCCATTGTACTCCACTGCAATGCTGGCCTCAAACAGTTTGGTATGCCACCAATACAAATTGGTAAAAACCTCAGTGATATCCGTCCCCAAAGCCTGGCACCTGTTAAGGTGGCAGCATTTATGGTGAGTATTGGATTAAGGGAGTATACATAGTAGAGAATGTCAACTAATAGGAGCCTTCCTCATTGATGTTATCAACTTGTATGGCAGTCTCCCATTATCAGCTCTAATGACATCTCCTGGCTTGCTGGGCTGTGCCTGGGTATATTTCCACAAAGAGGGACCAAATCTATTATATCAAGTGGCAAACTGAGTTTGGCAGCAGCCACAATGGCTGAACGTACAGCAGCTCCTTCCACTTCAGCCCTTCTGAGGTCCACATTTGCAGAAGCCTTACTGAGATGTCACAGGAGTCAAAGGAACTTCCCTCCTCACAAATCCCAGTGGCACTTTACTTACACTGGGCTGCCCCTGTGGTAGACTTCAGGAAGACTGAAGGTTCATCATGGCTTTTGAAATTGAATAAGATCCAATTTCCCATTCCTCAGCTTAAGACTGAGGTGTGACCTGGACCTGGGTTTTACTACAGGCTCAGCATTCCTAATCTTAAAGTCCAAAATTCAAAATGCTCCAGTATCTGCAACATTTGAGTACTGACATCAGGGCACACCTGAAAATTCCCCGCCTGACCTCATGTAACTGGATGCAGTCAAAACATCCAGGCTATGTGTGCACCATACACAGTTAATTCAGCGTCCCCAAGGGAAAGAAGACCCTACCAGTCATCTAAAAAGTCATCTAGCAGAATGCTTCCTCATCCCTAGAGGACCCCTCCACTGCTCTGCTTCTGATGGTTCACCTCACCTAAAAGACAAACAAACAAACAAACAAAACACAGCATACAGTAACCTTTTAACCCAGCACCGTAGGTGGAGACTGAAAGCCTGCTGTTGTTAGTTGTTGCTGTTGTTTAACAGAGATACTGGTGATGCTACTGTGTCACCTAGTTACACTGAATATGTTGTTTATTCACCATATTAATGGTGTGTTATACTTTTTACTGTTTCATATCTGTGTATAAATACATGTAAGAAAATGACTGCTTACCCATGGGTAGCAATACATTCAGAATCAGGAATGATGGTCATGCCAAACAACCACAGTTTGTCCACATAGGTGGCTGGGGTAGTGTCGCCTTTGCTTTCTGAAGGGTCAACATATACACTGTTTCATGCACAAAAGTATTTAAAATATTGTATAAAATTACCTTCAGGTCATGTGCATAAGGTGTACTTGAAACACAGATGAAGTTCGTGTTCGGACTTGGCTGCCATCCCCAAGGTATTTCGCCATGTATATGCAAATATTCCAATACCTGAAAACATCCAAAATCTGAAACACTTCTGGTCCCAGCCATTTTGGATAAGGAATTCTTAACTTGTATTAGCACTTTAGAGTTTCTTCTCAGTGATTTGCACAAATGTGGTGGCCATTTTTTCACCAACTGAAGTCTCCATCAAGTAGAAGGCCAAGCTCTCCCCAGAAACAAATAGGACTCCTTTCTGCCAGGCCTCCTCGTCCCTACTTCTATGTAGCGGAGTAAATACAAGAGTTTTCTTTTTCTGCCTCAGCCCAACTTGTACAGACCAAGACGTTCTCTTACCACTGTAGCCTGGGCATCTCTCTCCCCACGAACCCTTCTCCACAGAAAAGATCTCTACATCATGAAGCTGCCTGCCCCCCTGGGGCAACAGCAACTGGTATTTTCTTGGTCTTCATTTTGTTTTTCTAGCCATTTACTTCATTTTTCTTTGACCTAAGATAACAAGATGCTGGGGAAATCAGGACATAAAAGGTTCATGTTTGGCCTGCCTTCAGATATGGTTCAGAATGATCAAATTTCTCTTGGCTTTCCAGAAATTTATTTATTTGTAACCTGTAGAATATCTTCTTTCCCCTTGGCATAGATCCCTAAAGCCAGCCCTTTGCCATCCTGTGGTGGTGAGACCCTGGCCCTGTAGATGGCTCCTGCCCGTTCCAGCAGGGATTCTCCTCCAGGACTATCTACCATCTTCAAAAATGAAAGCAGACTCAGGGTTCATGCAAATGGTCATACACATGAATATCATGCAGCCAACAAATATTAAGCTTATACATCATATTCACAGCCAGGGACACTGGTCACAAAAAGAAAGCATTAAGAGAAAAAAGCTAAAGCAACACCATACATGACTCAATATAATATAGGTATTATAAACCATGTTTCAGAATTATGGACGGTCATAATAAAATGACTGAAAGCACAGACTCTGGAACTAGATCTGAGTTTGAATGGCACCTCTTTCATTTATTGTAGCTTCATGAATAAGGACACGTTTTAAGATATTTCTGTGACTCAATTCCTCATGTAATAAATGTAGATAATAATAGTATTTATATTAGGGAATCTGGAAAAGATCAAACGAGTTAATATGAAGTGCTTAGAAGAATGACTACCACATAGTAAACAACAAATATAGCCCTCATTATTAAATGACATGGGAAACTGTTTATGACATGAAGAAGCAGGATTCATTATATACATTAGATACAATATGATTCCAGTTTTATAAAACACCTGCCCTGTTACTTGCCACTCCCTCGCCCCTAAGCATGAATGCAAGAGAAAACACTGGAAGGAAACACATCAAAATGCTAATTCTGAAGGACATGGCTTGGACAGATTTACTTTCCTCTTTAGAATGTTTAGTTTTACATTGTCTAATGATCATTGTATACTGTTTTTAAAATTAGAAATATGTATTTTTTTTAAGAAAAGAAACTCGTGTCTAGTTGAATCACAGTACTCTGGAGTGCTAGCACGATTAATTTTCTTCACAGAGATTCAATTTAGTGACATCACTTTCAGGTTAGCAGGTAAGATAAAAGAATGATGACTAAAGGAAAAATATCAGAATAACGTTTAAAGGAAAAATGTCAGAAAGGAAAATTTGGTAGGTTCCCATATCATGGAAGAGAAAAATACTTTCAATATTTCCATGTAGAGAATGTTGACATCTGTGATAAAAGCCAACATAGGTTTGGGGGAAAGAAAAATGGTTTTTTCCCCCTTTAAGTTTAATTTGCTTAAATTTTATGTTTATGGTAAGTCCTATATACACATAGGGATAAAAATGTGAATGATAAAGGCAAGTGACATAGATATGCTTATAAACAAAGTATACTTTAAAAATAAAATATGTAATTGAAAAAAGAAGGCCAGGCATACTGGCTCATGCCTATAATCCCAGCACTTTGGGAGGCTGAGGTGAGAAGTTTGCCTGAGCTCACAGGTTCAAGACCAGCCTGAGCAACGTGGCTGAGCTCAAAGGTTCGAGACCAGCCTGAGCAACCTCATCTCTACAATAAACCAAAAAATTAGTAGTTCCAGTTACTTGGAAGGCTGAGGTGGAAGGATTACCTGAGCCCAGCAGGTTGAAGCTGCGGTGGCTATCAGTGTGCCACTGCACTCCAGCCTGGGTGACAGAGTAAAACTCCTACAGAAAGAAAGACAGAAAGAGAGAGAGAGAGACAAAAGAAAGAAAGAAAGAGACGAAAGAAAGAAAGAAGGAAGGAAGGAAGGAAGGAAGGAAGGAAGGAAGGAAGGAAGGAAGGAAGGAAGGAAGGAAGAATAAACCAAGGTCACCTTCCTTTTAACTTGGATATATCTCTGCCTTTGTAAATCAATATATTGCAACAAAAATGTGCCTAGAGAGCTGCCACATTTTCTGCCTACTCAACACTGCTTCAACATCCTTGAAATGTCTGAGAAATCTCCTTCCTTATTGACCCCACTTTCCTAGGTCAGAAGCCAGAAAACTTGTTTCCCCAACCTATGAAGCAGCATCACGTGACCAGCCTGCACCAATTAGACACCTGGTTTAGGATAAGCTTTAGAAGTAACTTGTAGAGCAAACATGGAGAATCCATCCTATCCTGGGGTGACCATAGAGGGGAAGTATCTATCTTTGTGAAGACAGCAGGGTAGAGTCACCTGTGTAAACAATGTAGTGATATTTTCCTTAAGACAAGCCGCAAGGCATGTCAACAAATTCTGCTTCTGCTCAAAGTAGCCAGAGTGGATTTTGTTGTTTCTAAGAACCTTCATCAATGTGAGGAATAAGGATAAAGTCAGCCTCTAAAGTATGAAGCAGAACATTAGATGCCCCATAAAATCACCAAAATTTTAAATAAGTAATATTTTCACTAGTTGGTCTTATACTTTGTTCCTTCTAAGTAGAGACAAAACCTTCCCATGGCCACACAACTGGTGAGTAAATACACATATTTCTGGCTCCATAGCCTAAAATTTTATAGTTGACACAAATTTTCCCAATAAAGGATATAAAACAACGGATATGACACCTTCCCCAAAAGATGATTTAAAACAATGTTCTAATGATGACCCTTCAAAAATATTTACTAAAGAAGGAAACCCCAGCTTGCTTTGCCCAAGCCCCTTCTCAGACTTCTCAGTTTGCCTGTGACTTCTAAACTTGAATGTAAAATGAAATGGAATCCAGGTAAAAATTAAAGAAGAATATCATATAGCTGAAACCATACAGCAATGTAGGCTCTTCAGACTGGCTTTTTTCACTTAGTAATAAGCATTCATGTTTCCTCTGTGTCTTTTGCTAGTTTAACAGTTCATCTCTTTTTAGCACCAAGTAATACTCCATTTTCAGAATGTATCATTGTTGACTCATCCTTTCACCTATGCAAGGGCATTTTGGCTACTTCCAACTTTTGGCAATTATAAATAAAGCTGCTATAAACATCCCTGTACAGATTTTTGTGTAAACATCAAGTTCTGAACTCCTTTGGTACTGACTGTATGGCAAAAGTACATTAAATTTTATGAGAAACTGCCAACCTGTCTTCCAAAGTGGCTGTACTTATTTTACGTTCCCACCAGCAGTGAATGAGCATTCCTGTTGTTCCACATCCTCGCCACATTTGGTATTGTTAGTGTTCTGGATTATGGCCATTCTAATAGGTGTGTAGTACTTACCTCACTGTTGTTTTAATTGCATTTCCCTGATAATATGTGATGTTGAACATTTTTTCATATGCTTATTTGCCAACTTCATATCTTCTTTGGTGACATGTCTGTTAAGGTCCTTGGCCCATTTTTAAACAGTTTGCTTTCTTATTGTTGGGCTTTAAAAAGTTCTTTGTATATTTTAGACAACAGTCCTTTATTAGGTATATCTCTTGCAAATATTTTCTCTCAGTTTGTGGTTTTTCTTTTTATTCTCTAAAATGTCTCTTGCAGAGCAGACATTTTTAATTTTAAGGAAGTCCAGCATATCAATTCTTTCTCTTATGGATCATGTCTTTAGCACTGTATCTAAAAAGTCACTGTCAAAGGCTAGATAATCTAGATTTTCTCCTATGCTGTCTCCTAAGAATTTGATAGTTTTGAATTTTACCTTTATGTCTGTGATTCATTTTGAGTTAATTTTTGTGAAGGGTGTAACGTCTGTCTGTGTCTAGAAGCCTTTTTTGGTGTATTAACCTCCTTCTTACAGCCTTGCTATAATCACTTATTAGTTCCAATTTTGTTGTTGCTGTCGCACCCTAGAACCTTGTTATAAACATTTGTTAGTTTCAGAAGACTTTTTTCTGATCCTTTTGGGTTTTCTAAATGGACAATGATGGCATCTGTGAACAAAGACAGATGACATTCTGGACAAGGCAAAACTACAGGGACAGTAAAAAGATCAGCGGTTGCCAGGTGAGGGGGGAGGGAGGGGTGAGTAGGTAGAGCACAGAGTATTTTTAGGGCAGTTAATTACTCTGTATGATACTATAATGGTAGATACATGTCATTATACATTTTTTCCAAAGTCATAAAATGTACAACACCAAGAGTGAACCTTAATATAAACCATGGACTTTAGGTGACAAGGATGTGTCAACATAGGTTCATCGATTGTAACAACTGTTGCCCTCTGGTGGGGGATGATTTAACAGGGAGCTTATGTGTGTGGGGGGGCAAGGGAATGATGGAATCTCTGTACCTTCCTCTCAATTTCACCATGAACTAAAACTGCTATAAAAAATAGAGCCTATCTTTTTAAAAAGATGAATATGGATGCAAAATCTAGTCAGATGCTAAAATGGATCCTGGGAGCCACATATATGAATGATTTTGTTTTTTAAGCCAATTCCTGTCAACCACTAAAAACAAAACAAGCCAACAAATCTCTCAGGAACATTTGACAACCTTATTAATGTTGTTATATGTATCACAAAAAGCAGAGGAACAGGCAGTAATATGATGCATTTTAAAAAATACATTTCAACTATGTCCTGACTTCTATAATCAGCTCTATATTGCAAATTGCCACTTAATCATGGTAAATTTGCAAAAGTATCGAGAAACTTAAAGAGATCTTTTAACACCTGTTTTAGGGACACCAACCACCTTATGTTAGCCCCTCTGCACATTTGGAAAACAAGATTCACTGACCAAGTCTGCTTAAATTTTAAAACACGAATACATTCAGTGATCATTTTATTTGCAGAGTAGAGAGAAGCACAAGGGAGCTTCTAAACGTTGGCTCTCATTATGCTCCCAATTATTTCAATTATTTCAGATTATGCATAAGGCAATTTCCCCTCTGACAAAATGCTGGATAAAGATATCCATGGGAATCCAAATAGCAGCAGTCCTTGCACATATGGTAAATTATGTTCTTGGGGGAAAAAGCAGTAGTTAGGTGATGCAATATGAATTTGATTGTCTTATGGAAATACTATTATAAGGAAACTATGCATACCTAAATCTAATCTCAGCTTTATATGCAAGTGACTACAAGACATTATAGTTTAATAAACTACTCTGAGTTATTCAAACATAATTCCAAAAGAATTATATGGTAACCAAAATAAAACTTTGCCTACTATGATTCCTGTTTGATTCCATGATAAAAATCAGAGGATAAAGAAATACCATCAGTAGAATTATGAAAATAACAAATCTTTCTTTAGGTAAATATAAGATATCCATCCAGCCCCCAAGACAATGAACGCTTTCCTAAGGACTGTCTTAATTAATAGAAATGGCTCTTCAATAGCCATGTTTGTTTTGCATGACCCTGGGCCTAACCACATTTGATGGAGATAAACCCTGACCTAATAGAATTCTCAGTGTCACCATGAAACTAAGGTTTTTCTGAGAGAAAGGACCACTCAGCTGCTTAAAAAAAGCAAAACAAAACAAAAAAACTGTCATTTTTGCTAAACTTTCTTGATAATTAAAGAAATAAATATGCGCTTTCTCTGACTAAATGTCAAAGGATTACTGATTTTCTTAAGATTCCAGCTCCCTATCACCACCAGCTATACTTTGATCCCTAATGCTAAGGCATGGACGTCTTTAAAATGAAGATAATCAACATTAACTTCTTTAGCATTTTTCATTTATCCTTCCATCCTTCAGAATATGAATGCATACCACCACCGAGCTTCAAAGCTTTGAAACAAATGGCATCCAAACTCTAAAACGATTCACAATTGTGTGTGTATTAAAACCGTCTACTTTAACCTCAAGTGTTCATGTTCTCTTAGACGTGTAGTAGCAAGCAGGCTGCAATCAGTGTCAAGATGACTTTTTGATCCGTGTCCCTGCTACCTCTTGGCTCCCACTCTCAGAGGGAGCCTGGCTGTCCCCTGCCCCGCTCTTGCCCAGTTCATAGCACCACGTACCCTTTCTCAGGGCTCTGAGGATGAGTCTGGGTCTCATGTCCCACCTTACGTGGAAACACTTTCATTTAGGTATTTTTCAGTGTTTTGGTATGCTGCCCACTATTTGACAACTTTTAAGATTTTGAAGTAACTTTAGACTTAGAGAAAACTTGTAAAAATAGTACAGTGTTCCCATATGCTCTTACCCAGTTTCCTCTAAGCTTAATATTTTGTGTAACTACAGGACAATGATCAAAACTCGGAAATTAAAATTGGTACAACATTATTAAGTAGACAATAGACTTTATTCAAATTTCACCAAGTTTTTCCACTGTCATTTTTCGTTTGTTGCATTTAGATCCCTAATCCATCTGGAGTTTATTTTTATATGGTATGATACATGGATGTTATTTTATCTTTTTATCTTTTTCCAAATGGCTACTCAATTGTTTTTTTGTTTTTTTTAAATTGGAGTCTCACTCTTGTCTCCCACGCTGGAGTGCAGGCGCATGCTCATGGCCACCGCAGCCTCGACCTGCTGGGCTGAGGCAACCCTTCTGCTTCAGCCTTCCAAGTACCATGCCACCATGCCCAGGTAGTTTTTGTGATTTATTGTAGAGACAAGGTCTCACCAAGTTGCCCGGGCTGTCTTGAACCCCTGGGCTCAGGTAATCTCTCACCTCAGTTTCCCAAAGTGCTGGGATTACAGGCTTGAGCCACCACACCCGGCCTTTTCATTTCTTTTTAATGGTAATTAATATTCTACCATACAAGTATAACATTTTATTTATACATCCATCAGCTGAAGGACATTTGTTTTGTTGCTACTTCTTGGCTATCATGAGTAACACTAAAAAAAAAGCATATATCCACACAAAAACTTATACATGGTTATTCACAGTAGTACTCAATTATTTACAGCAGCATTATTCATAATAGCCAAAATGTAAAAATAATCAAATGACCCTCAACTGATTAATATAAAATGTAGTCTATCCACATAATGAAATACTATTCAGCAATAAAAAGGAATGAAGCACTGATACATGCTATTAGATGGATGAACCTTGAAAATATTATGCTAAGTGAAAGAAGCCATAGTGTCCTACTGACTATATTGTCAACATGTAAAAAAAAATTTTGTAACTTCAATTTATATGTCCCCTTTCATCTAGGAGTTATTTAATAAGATAATTTATAGATATCCAGGTGCAAAGGCTTAAATTTTGTTGCTAGTAAACTGGTTTTTAGCATTTAAAAGTGTCCTTCTTTGTTATGTTTAATGCTTTGGGGCTAAAATTCTACATAATCTTATATCAGGATTGCTACCACTTCTCTCTTTTTGTTTCTATTGACATGTTTTGTCCATTTTTAGCATATCTGAGAAACTCTTTTAGCTAGAACTCTTGTATAGAAGATATACTTGAGTTTTATATCGTGAACTAAATTACAAATCTCTTTCTTTTATTAGGCAAATTATGCTTATTCACATTTACTGTTATGACTGACATGCTTAATCACAAATCCGTCATTTTATAACCATAAATTTAAAAAACATTTCCTATGTTTCTTTCCACAGGAAATGTGTATATTGACATTTGGAAAGGTTTCTTATTTTTGTTCTAGTGCTTACCTTTGTACTTACATTTTCTAAATGCCGTTTATTTAAATCTTTACCATCTGATGTATCAGGGCTTATTGACGGGAGGGGCATATCCTTTATGAACATCTACTGCCTACACAGTAATAAATGTTTTTCTGTTTCCACCTTTCTCTATCCCTTCTCTTCCCATTTTTTAGTTGCATGATCTCTCTTTTGTCACAGTACATAACATTATTACATTAGGCTTCTACCATTACTCACACCGTTGTTCTCGCCTGATACATGAGGGGGGAATCCCCAAAACATCAGAATTGTCTTGTGGAGGGTGGGCCCCTTAGAGTGCAGGCTTCTCCCACGAGGGAAGTCTTCTAGGAACCTATCAGCATCAGGGGACCAGCTAGCATTGTTGTGAGAGGCTGCATTCAACATCGGTGAATTTTTTTTTTTTTTTTTAGGTTCTTTCAATGCGTTTGCCCATTTCATGACGGGAGATTTCCATGAACAACCTGCCCACATCACACCAAGCATTCAGCAGGTTTTGACCAAAAGGGCAAGACCCCCAGGCCCCACTTTCCTTATTCACCTGATCTCACCCCGAGAGACTTATTTTCGTTTCTCCAAATGAGAAAAGTCTTTAAAGGGAACATTCTGCAGATGCGGAAGGGTGAAACAAACAAAACAAAACAAACCAGTAGAAGCACTAAAAGGCATCAAGATGGACAAGTTCAAAACTGCTTTGAGCAGAGGAAAAAGTGTCTCTTGATAAGTGTACTGCAACAAACAGAGAGTACTTTGAAGGTGACTGAAGTTTAAACGTAAGAATAAACACTCAATTTTTTATAAGTAAATTCCACTGGGGGGTCTCCCCTATGTATATCTCACCACACACACATACACACACACATATGTTCAAAGGCCATCATAACTGTCAGTCCTGCGCTGAAGTCTTCCCAGTCATTACATAGATTCCTCTACTATAGGAGTCAATGCACTTTTTCTATAAAGAACCAGTCAATATTTTACACTTTGTGGGCTACATGGTTCCTATTATAACTGCAACTCTACTTTGACAGTGTAGCACAAAGGCAACTACACGCAATATATAAACAAATTACTTTAGCTGTGTTCCAATAAAACGTTACTTACAGAAACAGGCAGTAGGCCATAGTTTGCTGACCCCTGGTCTAGTACATTCTCCAGGAAGCACTAATATGTACAGGACTCTTTAAGTTTTTGCAAAATAAAAAATGACTTTGTTGTTGCCTTGATATTGAAATGACAGCTTGTTTGGATATATAATCCTTAATTCACACTTTTTTCCCATTGGATTTTTCTTTTCTTTTTTTTTTTTGAGTTGGAGTCTCACTCTGTCACCCAGACTGGAGTGGAGTGGCCGCTCCCGGCCACCGCAGCCTCGACCTGCTGGGCTCCGGCGATCCTTCCGCCTCAGCCTTCCGAGTAGCCGGAACTACAGGCGTGTGCTACCACGCCCAGCAAATTTTTTATTTATTGTAGAGATGAGGTCTCACCAAGTTGCCCGGGAGGGTCTCGAACCCGTGGGCTCAGGCAATCCACTTGCCTTAGTCTCCCAAAGTGCTGGGATTACAGGCTGAGCCACCGAGGCGGCCTCCTTTTCTTTTAATGCTGCCCCACTGTTGCCTTGATTTGTAGATCTTTAAGTCTGATGTCAGTCTAATCATTTTGCCTTTATAAGTTATTTAATCTTGGCCTAGTGGGCTTGAAGATTTCATCTTTATCTTTAATATCTAATGGTTTTAGTATGATATACTTCAGACTTGGTCATACTGAGTCAATTTCTCAGGCACCCAATGAACCCCTGAATGTGTGAATTCAGGTCTTTTTCTATTTCTGGGACTTTTCTAACAGCTTTAAATAGTAGTTCTGTACTACTGTTCTGTTTTGTTTCTTTAGGAACTATGATAATTTTTAAAATGAACCTTTTTTTGCCTGTCTTTCAGTCCCAATATTTTCTCTTGGACTCTTTTTACTTCTTTATGTCATTTTCATTTTCTTAGTTATTTTTCTTTCTTCAAACTCCTTATTATGTTTCATTAGAGTCTATTTTTGCTCCAGCATTTTAAAACTTATTCTTCATTACTGAGATAATTTTGTTTTTCTTTCCTGCGTTCAATTAACTTTTTAAAAAATTTATCCTAGTTTTTGCCCATTTTTCATTTCTAATTCAAGATGGTTTTTCATATCCTCAAATGCTTGTTTGGATATACATGATGACATTTAAAGTGTGACCTTACACTCCTCTTTGGCTTCATGGTTTTTTGTAAAAGAGGATGTTCCTCAACGGATTTTGTGATATTTTGTTTCTGGATCTTCTGCAAAATTTCCCTACTGACTTCACTTTCATTTTGTTCATTTTAAGATATTGAAGTCTTTTTTAAAATTCCTATTCAAAAAGGTGTCCTTTTCTGTCAGTCTAGCAAAGTCTAGGTACTTCAGTGGGTTTCTGGTGGGTGTATTTGTGCTGGCTGGAGGGTTCGCACACGAGTTCTCTGGTTTTGCGATTCTCCCTCGTCTGGGAAAACCCCAGCTTCCTCCTTTTCGCTGCCTTCTCTATCGCCCAACTGCCAGCATCTCTTCTGTTCTTTTTGTTCTTCTCCTCCAGAAACTATTTCATATTTCTAAAAACAGACTTTATTTTTTGGAGCAGTTTTAGGGTTACAGTAAAACTGAAAGGAGGGTATAGAGAATCCCATATTCCCCCTAACCTCACCTATGCACAGCCTCCGGCATGATCCACATCTCCCTGAAGTGGTACGTTTGCTATAATTGATAAATCTACACTGGCACATCCTTATCACTCAAAGTCCGTATTTTGTATTGGGGTTCACTCTTGGTGTGGCACATTCTACGGGTGTGGCAAATGTATAATAAGATGAATAAACCATTACAGTATCACAGAGCAGTTTCGCTGGAAGCTATGCTTTTGGAAGACTGCCCCATTAAGTCATGCTTGTCCCTTTAAAGACTGTCTACCTCTTTAAGTGGACCTGTGTAGCCCCTGGCTCTTTAAACCAGACCCTTTCCCCACACTACAAGCTCAGATCCACTTGGACATTTTCCCAGAACTTAGACATTCAGGCTGGGTCTTCCTGGTGGCCATTCCACATCACCCTCGGGCACCATCCCCAGCAGGTGTCTACGGCTTTCCTTCCTCTGCGTTGGCTCTCCAGGAAGGAGTGGAGATGGGGCAGAAACATGAGGAACTGAGCACTGAAATTTACGGGTTTTTCCCCCTATTTACCCACATCTCTTGGCATTTTGGCATTCTCTGTCTATAACTGATGCTGAGGGTGAGGCTCTTGTTTTCAGTTTGAGGGACTGACTACTACATGGCCACCATTGTTTTCTGCTGCCAGGAAACGTGTATGGAACTTTTTAGATTCCAAGAGGTGTGTCAGAGGATGGAGGGAATGAGGAACACAAACTTTTAAGATAATAAAATGGCCAGTTGAAAGAGAAAAGCAGGGCTCTAGCTGACTGTCACCAAGAAAGTGGCAGTCTGAGAGAGGAAGACCTTTAACTTTGTGTATTCAGAGTCAAATTCAGGCTGTGGCTTCCCCTGCTGATTCTTGCCACTTGACCAAGCACAGTTTTGGTGTTTTGTTTTGTTTTGCTTTGTTTTAGGCAGAAGAGAGAAGGACACAAACAAAATGGCTTACAGAACTGATAAAAAGCATCATCTTCACAGTGTAACCATCTAGGCCTTCAACATTATGAAATACTAGTGATAAGCACCTGCAAGACAAAGTTTAATGAACTCTTTTATTCCCAGAGCAAATCTACCTTTAGTTTAGATGGATTTTATGAAGCATCTAAACACCAACTGGTTAGTCATGTTCTGTATACCATCACTGAGTTAAAAAAGAAACAACAGAGCTAAAAAAAAAAAAAAATCCCTGAAAAATGCATTGAACAGTGAGCCAGCTCTACTGTCATTAAACACAATTTCCTTTTCATTTCATGCAACTCTTAAAGCGAAAACAAAGCCACAATCCATTTACCTTTAGAAACCACTCTGCGATTTGTGAACTAAACCACTGATAACATTTAGCAGACAACTAAAACTTCAGGAATGCTTAATGCTATTATGACCTAGGGTATTTCATTTCCCCACCAAGCTACCCACCCATCCTGACCATTCTCGACTCCAAAGATAGAGAGCAGTGGTGAAATGTGATACCAATCACATTAGAAATAAAAACAGCCACACCCTGCCTTTTCTATTTACAAAGTGCTTTCACAGACAGGAAGGGCAGTTGTTACTCTCCTCTTACAGATGTGAAAAACAAGTTTAAACAATAGAGAGCCAGAGATGGCACTGAAAGTCCTTGACTTAAATTCTTCAAATATGAAACGACAGATAAAATATAAAATGAATTTCAAATCATAGCTACACTCAAAAAAGCAAGCTAAGCATTTCTATGGATCAGAAGCACACGGTGGGGAGGCAGAGTTGAAGCCATGTTGCCTGCCTAACAGGGCTACAGTCAAGGTTGGACTCTGGGGTGAGGGACAGGAGGTAAGACCTAGACTGCATGACACTCGTGAAAGGAGACCAGAGAAAGCTGTTGCTGACAGACAGCTGCTGGGGGCTACGACTTACAGGGAAAAAGAATGACAAAGACCCAACCTGCTGACCAGAGAGAGAGCCAAGCTGCCTGCTGGTTCAACGAGTGGTCTGCAGGAAGCCCAGATACCACGGAGACGCACCATTGTGGACTTTGTTCCGGACTAGAAGCCAGGGAGGCAAGCTGAAGAAGCCGCAAAACCGTCAAGGGCAGGGGCTCGCCGAGTGAGGAGCATGGCGGAGAAAAGAGATCGTAAGCCAGGGAGGGCTGCAACCCAGTATTCCAAAGCACACGCAGAAATGCACGTTAGATGGCCACAAAACTAATAAGTAGAAGACTATGCGCCTTAAGACAAAATTAAAGTAACAGAACAAACTAAAAGAGTTAAAGATTTAAAGTCTGCGATGTTTAACGTTCTCATGACAATTTTTAAATAAAATTTTGTTTTGGAAATAAAAGATATATATCCACTGAAATATAACTCAATAATGGGGATCAACACCTGAATGAATTACTTGGAAGATACAGTACCAAGGAATTGATCCTGAGGTCGCTCTGAGATACTGTGTGTGCGTGAGTATTTATAAATCATATGTACACACACACACACACACACACACACACAAGACCAGTTAAGAGACAAGGAGAATAGACTGGAAGACTCCAATATATAACTAACAGGAGGTCAGAGGAAGGCTCTGTGGTGGGCAGACAAGGTAAATTTGATCATAGCTGACAATTTTCTGGAACTGATTAAAGACAGAAGTCCTCAGTGGAGTAATCACAGAGTACTAAGTAGAATAACTTTTTAAAATCCACACTGAAACATCACCATAAAAACTACAGTACATCAAGCATGAAGATAAAATCTTACAGGCCTGCAGGGAAAAAAGAGACAGTTTATCTTCAGAGGAACAGCAAATAGTTTTACGACAGCTATCTTATCAACAAAAATAGACAGCAGAAGGCAATGAATGATAGATCTTCAAGCTGAAAAGGGGTATAGAATTCTACACCTAGCTTAGCCACCATTCAAGACTGTGAACAAAATGAAGACATTTCCAGGGACACGAAGACTAAGACAGCTTTCCATTCACAGACTGCCAGTGAAAGGAATATCAAAGGACGTGGGACAGGAGGGGAAAAAAGCCTGACAACGGACATGTATTAGATAATGAATAAGAAAATATTCAAAATGAGTAATGGATTTGTGTTTTTAAGTGAAACCAATAAAACCAATAGATGTTAGTAAAGGGGAGATGAGGGGTAAGAGGACAAAATGTGCCTATTAGGTGGCCTCTTTGAAAAAGATACTGGCCAATTTAGTCTTCACTAGAAACCTTTATATACATTCTACCCTGCCCCCACCAAAGATGGCAGACATAAGTCCAACAGTAATCACCATAAATGTCAACAAATTTAACTCATCGGTTTAAAATGAAACACCAGGAACCAAGACTTCGGTTCTGTGCTCTCATTTCTACTCAAAACATTAGCACTACTTGGGGAACTCGATAAAAAGTAGCTGATGGTTGAAACGAACAAGGCCTCAAATACTTACCGCCTTTAAAAATGATTTTCAAGTTGAAGCTAGATCAGAAGAACACGGTAACAGAAGACCGGCAAGAAGAGAGCCGGGAACACCAGGACTATGGACAAATGTCCTTTTTATGAAGAACGGCATCAGTCCTGAAGAGACGAGAAAAGGCACCCGAATCTGAATGTCACTTTGCCCAGCCCTAACTCTAATTTTCCCGGTGCTGTTTTGACAGCCCCGGGCTACGCGCGAGGCGCTCCCTGGGGGCCACAGACTGACCATGCTTCCCAAGTGGGAAACACCAACCTCGTGAAGCCCCTGGCGGAAGAAACCCTCTGCGGCTGCCCCAGCACGACTGCCGTCTGCGGGCGTCTCCTCGGACTTCCAACCCACAAACGTGCGGACCCTCGGGGGGGGCAGACTGGCCGCCGGTGTCGCCTCTGCAGGCTAACTTCAGCTCCAGCTGGCCTCCTCCTGTGAAAACGTCAGCGGCCGCGACTTGGAGCCGGAGGGCTTTGGAGCCCGAGGGATGAACACGCCGGGTCCGGACAGGGAAGGTGACCTGGGCTCTGGCGCCGAGACGGAGCCCGGTCCGCTCCCCGCGCCCCGCACGGCAGGGCCTTCGCCCGCCTCCTCAGCGACGAGGTCTACGCGGACGGCCGCGCGCAGCGCAGTCGCTTCGCTGCCGCTCCTCGCGCTTGCTTCAGCCTCGCCTCCCAACGCTTGTGGGTGCCAAACCGCCTCACCGGCGGAAACACTTGGTCGTCACCAGGAGGGCTCACCGCAGGTTCTCGACCGAGGCTTGGACATTGGCCCTCCAAGCCACCAGTCCCTTGAAGGCCACTGCTCCCTCCTCTAGCCGCAAAGGCTCCTGAGAACAACACAGCGGCTCCCTCCGTGAGTGAAGCAAGCTCAGTAACTTCAATCTCAACACCACTTCGTTTCTCTTCCTTTGTGTCTATGCGTGTTGGGGTTTCCCTCTGTTGCCCAGGTTGGGGTACAGTGGCATGATCATGGCTCACAGAAACCTCAACTTCCTGGGCTCAAGTGATCCTCCCACCTCGGCCTCCCAAGTAGCTCGAACTACAGGTGTGAACCCCCACAACTGGCAATTTTTAAAAGGTTTTTGTAGAGAGTAGGTCTCTGTTGGGAGCCGGCCACAGAGGCCCACTGAGCATGAGGGATCAGGAAGGGCCGTTGACCCCGAGACCACTAGGATGCGTTTGGGAGCATCCTCCCCCCCTTTTCCACTTGGCACAAGCAACCAGGAAAGGACTTTGAAACTGGAACGAACATAGCTAACTTGGGAGTCTGTTGTTCCCATTTTCCACGGTTTACGCTTTTTGCTTTTAAACAATTTAAGTTTAACTTTGAGTCACATTGAGAAGTCTTAGTGCAAGTCACAGGTTCTCTTGATGTGATTTTAGAAATTTATAGATATAGGTTTTAGAATATGGTTGATATAGATTAGGAAAATTTAAGTAACCATTTTGTTATAGAAGTGTGGTTAGTTCAGTTTGACTCAGGGGGGCCAGTAAAGTTTGAATTAGGCCGGCTGGTGCTAGGGGAGTGTAACTATAGCAGCAACTATTTCATAGAAACAAGTTTGAATTCGCACAGACTAGTAAAAGGTAATATATCATTATGTTGGTTTTGGGTGTAAGCATTGAATGATGTTATGTAGCTGTAAACAATTCAGGGCACATAGAAACTGGATAAGAGCTTCATGTTTTTCTTCATGTTTGAAAAACACATCTGCTTGAGAGTGGGGGGTGTCCTGTGTGCACCTGGACCTGTTCATGTGAAAGGCACATGCTACCTTCTGTGTAACCATAGCAGCAGGAGTTCCCGTGATGATAACTTTGCAGAGTTTGGAGATAAAAGCCCTGGGATTACACCCATTAATCGGCTTCTGGTCACTTGAGCAGAAGTCCAGTCTCTTTCTTTCCCCCCTTTCTTTCTCTTTAGATCTACCCCTCCAGTTTAAATCGCCGACGCCACCACACCTACCAAGGGACCCCCGATCCCTGCAGGGGCAGGACCCCTGCAGGTCTCACTATGCTGTGTAGGCTGGTCTTGAACTCTTGGGCTTAAAACTGATTCTACTGCTTTGGCCTCCCAAAGTGCTGGGATCACAGGCATGAGCCACTGCACCCAGCCCCACTTCACTTCTAAAGGCTGACATTCAAGGAAGAAAAACCCTCCACCAGGAAGTCACTTGACTGAACACAGCCATGCTCAGAGTGTGGGAAGGATCAAAGCCCTCTGGTTAGTAGCTCCAGGCAAGGGAAGAGGCTTATGTTTTAGAAAACTTTCTTGGAGTTACCATAAATAAAACACGAACACAAAACCACTGGAAAATGTCTAAGCCTAAAATGTTTCATTGTAGACCAGGATCCAGAGTCAAAAACAAAAGGTGAAACCAAAAGTGGAAGAGGCCTGAGGGAAGGTAAAGAAGGAAGGGAAAGGGGAGACATCTGAGGAATCAATGGCTGTCAGAGAACATTCCGAGGTTCTCTGACCCACAGCCCACTGACAGGGCTCTCCCTTTGTCTGCCCCACGTAAAAGATGACAGGGTCTCACAGGCAGGAACAGCCACGGGCCAGATGGCATCCTAAGCCCATCATTCCTGGCCTTCCTTGTGGTTGCTAGGAAGGTCTGTTGGCATAGATTCCAATCTCCTGGAGAGCGCACGCACACACACAGACACACCCACCCAAAAAACACATAAAAAACAAAAACCTGCATCATCTGGTTTTATCTGTGTTTTTCTTCAGTTAAACACTTTCAAGATGTTCACAAGAAATGAGGGCCTATACCATTTAAGAAACAGCTCCATTAGTCAGTTGGGTGGGTAAATCAGGAACAGATGGGAAAATGACTCTGTGCACTTCTGCTTTGAAAGGATCTTTAAAAACACATCGTAATTTAATCCAACTCCTCATCACACAGATAAAGAAACTGGGACTCATGGAGGATTACTTGACTCGATCAAGGTCACCAGCCCAGACTAGACCTTGAGAGTCCTACATCAACATGCACGACTGACCCACCACATCGGACGTCACGTCTTGCCCAGGCTGGGGTACAGTGGCATGGTCACGGCTCACTGCAGTCTCAACCTCCTGGGCTCAAGCGATCCTTCCACCTCAGCCTCCCAAGTAGGAGGCTGCATATCCCCGGAGGAGGGAGGAAGCCCAGAGACCAGGAGACACAGGATGCTGGCTGTTCACCCCAGTGGCAGAAAGAGGAGTGACAAGGGTAATGAACACCTGGGTTCTACAAGCCATCTGCATGTAAAAGAGAGAGGTTATGGCGGAAGAAAAAGGTGAAAGAAAAGATGCAAACTTTACAATGATTCCGTTTCTTGCAATAGTCAGAGACTGTGTAAAGTGCACGTTAATAAGAAACAGTGAAGAAAGGAGGAAAATGATTCAGCTATTTTAGCTACTGGCTCGATAACTGTCATAATTAATATGATTTTTTTCTTGCATTTCTCACCATAGTGGGGCATATTCTGTGATCATATAATTGTTTCTTATAGTTGGTTCTGGAAAACCTTCATCAGAGACACACTTCGATGCTTGCTAATGAAGATTCCTGGGCTCTACATCAGTGTTACTGAATCAGAATCTCTCAGGCTGTCCCTCAGAAATCTGACTTTAAAACAAGCTTCGCATGTACACCAACATTTAAGAACACGTATCGTTGCAATCATGCCATCACAGAATTTGTCCAACCCTGTCACCTTCTAGTCTTCCTTACCCCGTCTCAGCACTAAGGGCACTGAGGCAGGAAATGGAGGGTGCCCTCAAGTCACAAAGGCGCTCAGAGCCTGCAAGGCTGTCTCTTCCCACCGTGAAGGACGGATGGGCTGAAATGGGCTAAAAAGTGAAAACAGATACTGTCTGGCTAGTGAAAAATGCCTCATTTTTCCTAATAGTACATACAGTCATGTGCTGCAGGATGATGTTTCAGTCAACAAGGGCTGCATATTGGATGGTGGTCTCAGATGATAATGGAGCGGCCCTGTAGAGGGATACCGCTTTTGTACTGGACTTTTTAATATTTAGATGTACAAATACCTCCCATTGTGTTACAGTTCCCTACTGTGTTCGGTACAGAGACCTGCTGAACAGGTCTGTAGCCTGGGAGCAATAGGTCAGTACCATATAGCCTAGGTATGTGGTAGGCTCTACCATCGAGGTTTGTGCAAGAACACTCCACAATGCTCCCTGTGACGCCTAATACATTTCTCAGTTCACAGCCTCATTATTAAGCAACCCACGACAGGGAAAAAAGGTAACTTACTAAAAACAAGCAAACAAAAAAGAAACATAATTGTAGACTTAATAAGCTATACCTCACTGGTTTTCCTCAATAAGGCCAAAGCCAGAGCACCCCTGGTCTTCAGAGGCCTCCTCTACCAAGTGCTACAGAAGGTGTGGGAACCGTCCAGATTTGCCTACAAGCTCGACTCCTTGGTAGAGACAAAAATGTCTGAGGAGCAGAAAGTGTGGTGTGGATCTGGGTAGGGGAGGCAGCCTCTTGAAAGTGTGACATGGCAGCAACCTGGGGCCAACTCAGTGTCTGGTTAACTTCCAGGCCCTCTGCCTGGCCTCATCCTCCACATTCTCACTACAGGATGGCAAAACAGTAGAGCCCAATATGTAAGGAGGCAGAGGAAGGGACAATTCAGACCAGACAGCTGCATTCAACTCACAATACCTGCTTATTTCCCCAAAACACAGAACGCCCAGTAGGGCAAAAAGGAGTCAAGATGGCAACAACTTTTCACACCCAAATTGTAGAGGCTGTTCTCAGAAATTGTTTTGAGGGGAGAGATTCAAAATAGTAAGAGCAGGAGTCACTACCTTTGAAACCGGATTCCCTAAATATAATGATAACACTGAACTCCTGATTAGCTCTGACCACTGAGGACAAAGGCATTAGCAGGAAAGAAAGAAGGTGGGCACACCTGGGGACCTGAGGATGCCAACTCCACCCCCTTCTTAGTTTCCTGGCATGTACACGGGGATTCGCACGAGAGGCAAGGGGAAATTCTGGCGAGTGCCTGCCCATGTCAGTGCAGGTCTACCTGCTTCGGGGTCACATCTGCAGCCCTAGGACGTGAGGAGTCACTCGCAGACTTAGTTCCCCATCCACTCTCAGCTAATAACAGGACCTCAGTCCCCAAAGCCCTTAGACAGTCGCTGGGAAGGACACATGTCTTCCTGCCAGGAAACAAAACAGGGAAAGAGCAGAACACTGTAAGTAAAAGTGCTGACAGCAACTTCTGAGAGGCCAGTTCTACACTGAAACATATCTGAGTATATACTGTCATGGATAAGCACACATTAAAAACACAAATAAGAATTACTCTAAAATGTCAGTACTGGTTATTCCCAGGGGTTTTAATTTCTTTACATTCTTCTATATTTTCTGATTTTATCATAAAAATGTTTTTTTTTTTTAATAATTGGAAATGTTGCCTTAAAAAGTAATAATGGCTATAATTTACGCAGAGATGAACATGGAATGCAGTAGACAGATGGGAACATTTATATAATGCAATGTTTACAAGTAGACAGAAAAAAGAGTACGGAAATTAAAACTTTGTTTCCTGTTCACTATAGCCCATTGTTGCTATTCCTGTGTAAAATCTCCAGGCCTCTGCCTATGTGTTTAGAGGAGATCCTATAGATTAAATATATATATATATTTTAAATGTTCTTAAGTTTAAGTCACAACTTCAAGCTTCTCTACCATTAAAGCTCTTCACCTGAGATGCCAACAAATGATAAAATGACTGAATCAGTGTTTCATATGTGATTTTGTTTTCTTCATCTCCTTTGATACGTATATTAATAAGTAATAAAAAGGTAGATAGATGGGAAAATTATTTGTAAAACTGTTAATTTCCAAATAATTAAGAAGTTAAATATAAGAATCTATATAATGGAAATAATGAAAATTTAAGTATCAGTGAGCTTCTTAGGGTTAAAATCAAGCTAAATACAAGTAACATAACCAGTGGAGAACTTCCTTCTTGAGAACAGCAGTATATGGGTCTCTTAATCAAGACATTTCAACTGCTTCCCCCTTCCCCACTGAATAGTGCAAGATTTCAAGAGCATCTAGAGTTGAGGAAACAGTCCTGGCCAATCCTAATTATCAGGTGGTGTGGCAGTAGATAAACTCTACCAAGCTTTCTATTTCTTCTTTTCTATATATTTCTACCATATTACTAAACCATCCAGCATTGATCTACAGTTGTAATCGGATGAGCTCAACTTATTTTCCAGGATCCATGATGCTTGAGAACGTCACGCATACTACTCCCATGCTTAAAGGCTGTGGTTCTCTGGAGGATAACGTTGTCAAAGAGGGCCATTGGACATTTTCTCTGGCGTAATGGTCATGAGGTGGAAGATAGAACAGACTCGGAATCAGAAGACAAAGGCTCAAAACCACATTTTGGCCGTCACATAAGCGTGCCCACAGCACTTAGCTCTCTTCACCTTTAAGACCGGAGTTATTGCGAGGATTTTTGAAAGGATAATAATAATGTTTGTGGGAACATTCAAATGCTTGTAGAGTGGAGTCTTCAATTTGTGGCTCTAGGCCCTTGAAAATCCCATCCACACAGCTTGGATGGCCTAGAGCCGCTGGATGGAGCTGGAGTTAAGGAGGCACGGCGTGACAATGAACAGAGAGGATTCCTCCACTCAGCGACAAAGGCTACGGAACACTCCGACCCTGTCTTTTTTTTTTTTGATATTCAAAGATACAAAATTTTAATTATTCGGGGCTGATACAATATCTTTTAATTTAAAAGGAGACAAATCCTTGTGCAACTTTTGTGGTTTTCTTTTAAGCCGCATGCCTCTATGATCTGTTTAAAGAATAATTATTAAAATATATACATAAGAGCAAGTCATAAAGCTGCACCAACTGGATCCTAGATCCTCTGTCCCCAAGGGCAGCCCATAGCCCTATCTTTAGTTGAGGAGAGTTTCCAAGGAAGACTCCTCCGGGGCATTCGCAGTGGGAGTCCAGCTGTAAGTTAGGAAAGAAGCAGAGCTGAGCCAGATGGTTGAATCTATTAGCAGAACTTTTTGCCACGTTACTGCTTAGGGACATCGTGTTTAGCGTGATGAAACCCAACTGAATAAAACTGGGAACAGGTGCAAGGTAAGAAGGCTCTGCTCAGTCAGGGACTTGCTGGGCCTCTGGCTGGTTCCGTGTGTACCAGGGCATTAAAGGTCGATCACACTCCTGTTGTGCCATTCTGACCAGAAAGGGAAGCATGTAGTCACAAGAAGAAACGGTATCTTCTCGACAATCAGCTGCCAAAGCCGCAGCGCCACTTCTTGCGGAGATCAGCAAGGCTGCCGCTGAGAACGTGCGCGAGGGCCCCTGCCTTGGCCATCTCCATCTGCAGACGGTGCAGAACGGTGTCTCCCCTTCTGTGTTCCGCCGAACATCAAGCCCATGAAACGGCCCTAGAGACGTCTCCTTGATATCAAGGACATTTGGGAAATAATGTTTACTACAGTCCTCAACTAGGAGGGTCACACTGCCCCTTAAGCAATGCCAAGCCCTAAAATGCCATGCAGTTAAAAAAAAAAATCTAACGTTGTTTAATCCAATTTATTAAAAGAGGTAACATTCCCTGATAGTCAAAAATGGGGGTTCTGAAGCCAAGTTTTGTACCTCCTATTTCCCACCTACTAGTTGTGTGAGCTTGGACTAGCTGATCTCTCTGGCTCAGTTTCTGTACCTGAAAATGGGAATAATCATGTACCTTCCGCATGGTGTTGTCATGAAAATGAAATGAGTAATAAGTGCAAATCATTGATAGCAGTGCCTGACACACAGAAAGCATTAAAAAAACAGCTGTTATAATTTGCCTTATTATTATATGATAATTAACACTTAATTACTTTTATAAAAATCTATCTATACCCTAAGGAGGCCAGGTCCCATGGAATAGAGAAATCCTAAGTACAGAAAAATCCCCTTTCGACCTGAAGAGAAGTCAACATCCCTGGCAGCTCAAAAAGCACAACAAAGAAGTCAGTTTCAGTTTCCAGTTAACCTTCTTGAGTGTGTGTTTCCTTACCCATAAAAATAAGACCATTGGACTAGTTAGTCCTTCTGGCTATAACAGGCTAGAATTTTAGGAAAAGGGCACTGTTACCAATAAAACCAGCAGTCCTTGTCCAGTCCTGGTTCCAACTTGGTTGTTTTTAAGGGTCTACCTTGCAGAGACCTTATTCAGATTTAAAGCTGACATTGCAGGACATCAGGTTAAAGCCGACTGCTGCCCAGCAAGATGGATATGGAAATGGCCCTGAGCCGCCTCACACCAGGGTTCTGAAGAACACGGAACAAAATCAAATGGCACAGCAGTGGCAGTAGCAGGCTGCAACCTGCGCTCTCCAGAGGACAGACACCTCTCCTGGCACCTCCAATCCCCTCTGCCTTGGTCTGTGGCATCAAAACTTGGGCGTCACTCCCGCTTTCCCTGCTGTGTTCTCCGGTGTTCACAGGGAACTCCAGCCTATACACTGATCACTCTGCTTGTCTAAATCTTGCTCGCTCTTTCTAAGGGCTGAACTCTTCTTTATGGCTTGCTCTTTTGTACAAAGCACCAGGCTGCGATTTCAAGGCAGACACCTAGCTGTGCTCAACCTTGTTTGTGCATCTTAAATCCAGACCTTACCTGTTGAGTCTAGCACTGTCCCAAAGAGAAAGGGCTGCTGCTTCTGCCCTGGGTGTATACTTCTCATGCCTCTGTGCTCCTCAGCTCTGCCTTTTAGATTTCTAGAATGTTCCATGGCTGCATCAATCTGCATTTCCACCCATCCAGCTATCCAATATTTGTTAACTGCTTCCTACATCCAGGCACTGTTATAAGTTCTGTCCACACAACAGTGAACAAAAACAGACATTCTCCCTGTTCTCGCTCAATACACATTTTAGTAGAAGAAAAAGGCATATACGTTAACAAGATCAAAGAGTGAAAAATGTTACAAAGGAAACAAAACAAGGTGAGGTTACAGAGTAATGGTGATGGGGAGAAGGGGAGTCAGGTTGGACCTCTCCACGGAGGGGAGATCTTAGCTGAGAACTGAAAGAAAAGAAGAAGCCAGTCATGCAAAGACCTACTGCAGAAGACTCTCCTAGTGGCAGATAAAACTGTCAGGACACAGACCCTATGGCCAGAAGCAGCTCATGACAAGGAGGGGAAAATCAGGCCAGTGTGCCTGGAACAGAGGGGGTGAGAGGGAGAGAACAGAAGATGGGGTCAGAAAGGGAGTCTGCCTGGCCTTCCAGGCCAGGATAGGGAGTTTGGATTTTTTTCATTGCAGCAGGAAGCCACGGAAGAGCTTCAAGTAGGGAGTGATATGACCAGAACAGTAAGGACATTCCTCTTCTTGGGGACGCTACAACTACAGCATGTGCTTAGCAACGTGTCAGTGATTCTCAGCCAACATCTACATCCTGCTGGTTCATAGCCGGACCTGGAATGTTAAGGTACTGTAACACAGTAGAAGCCAGAATGACAACAAAAATCTCCAAAAGAGATCCCTGTTGGTCTGAGAGAAATGTGCCAGTGTGCCTTAAGAAGTCAGAATTTCACATGTGTTAATCGCGCTAATGAATAAGACAAACCCTTCCTTTTGGGACTAGGCAGTGATAACAGCTCAAGCAGGAGTAAGCCTAAAAAGACAGCATTACAGAAAAAGCAGCATTGCTCCCAGTGATTCAGTCTGGAAAGTCAGAGAATTGGAAATGTAAAGATGGTATCTTGAACAAGTGTCATTCTGCTATTTTACAGCTCTTGCCAACATAGCTCTTAAAGAAAGTGTACATGAAAGTGAGTTTCCAATTACAAACCACTGCTAAACACAGGCAAAATTAGCAGCCCCATTCCTTGCCATTGTAATAAATGATTAGGCAGGTGTTAGAAAGATGAAAAAGCAGAGCATCCCTTTCTAATCCTGACAGGCGCCTTTCCCTTTTCCACTGATTCTTTATCTTGAAGCGAAGGCCTGCATAGGGAAGCCAACTCCTGGTATGTCCCTGATAAAAATATCAGGGACAAACTCCAGCAGACACTGTTCACAAGACTCTGCCCAGTTTCTCTGTACCTTTGAAATCAGCAAAGTATACGTCCCTCTGACAATAATATTCAGCAAATGGACTCTCAAACTAGATGACAACCACCACCCATGGAGAGGGACATTCAGCAATTAACATCCACACCACTCTGAGAGCTCCTCTGGCTAAAGCTGCTAAGTGTACACTAATGCCACCACCAGCAGGCCAGGCTTCACTCACCCATGCATACCTGACACTGAGACCACATCCTAAAAGGGGGTAACACCTCCTTGGTCTTAAGGGGAAGAAATGCAGATTGGCCCTCCTCTCAAATCTCTCATAGTCGGTTTAGATTACCCTTTTACTTCTAATCACTTTAAGGCCCCTGTTGAGGTTACTTTGTAATAAAATTATTCTCAGGTTGCCTCACACATGGATGACTGTCCTATTTCCTCCAATATGCCATAAAATCCTCAAAATCAGACTCATTTCTCTTGCTCCCCACTCACAGATGATATAAAAATTTCAAAGAGTTTATGAGGGAGGGAGCGAAATAAAAAATAATTGTTTCCCAGCTTCTCTCCCCAAAGATAACCACAGTTAAGCTTCCTGCATCTCCCTCCATAAACGTCTGTGGACATTCATAAACTTTTGTGTTACTCAAGCCAATGAACAAAACTTAGAAGAAACAAGGATTGATACACAGAACTTGGAATCATTTCTGGCTTAAGGCAGCAGGCAAATAAGGACAAATCACCGCCAAGCAAGGAAGGATTCGGGTGTGAACATCCCAAGGAGATATGCCTGCCTCCACGCACCATTCACAGTCCACCAACCCGAGGACCTCAGAGAGCTCAGCAGTGGGTGGCAGATGGCGTATCCCTCGCAGAGGTCTGGTGAGTCCAGTTCAACCTCTGACCCACTGGGTATTCCCTGGCCAACGCACTCTATTGCTCTAAATCTTAATCTCCTCTCCACAAAATGAGAAGGTATCCTTTAAGGTTCCTTGCAGAGTCCAGGATTGAAGCTGATGGAGGAACGAAAAATATCAATGGGATCACGAAGGCCAAAGACTGAACTCTGCAGCAGTACCCAAGGCTCAGAAACAGGAAGAACAACACAGGGTTCATTCTTGTAACGGACCTCCAAGAGAACAAGGACATAAGTTATATTGGTGCAGTTATTTTCTATCAGTTTCTTGAGATAAAATTCACAGGAAGATCTACATGTCTTGTTTTAGCATATAACAGGTACACCAAGCAATATACATGACTCCCCAAGTTTTCTCAAGATACAACAGCAACCTTCAGAGGTAGAAGAAACCCCTGTTTATACATTTCTCAGCAATGTATGCAGTCTTCACAAGCATCAGAGAGCTCGTGATGATCTCCCCATCATCAAGAGTCATAGATAAGCGCAATTACATTCAGTAGTTACAGGGTCACAACTTAAGCCACCAGTTAACCTCCTAATTCTCATCTGCCACCTCATTTGACAATTAGCTGGTTATCTGGGAGGAGGGGTCTTCCTACTGGTTAGTCGTGAGTTGTACTAGGAGCACAAACAAATATCCAGGAGAGTGGGATAGTGGTAAGGAAGGGGTTGTGAAGAGAGAGGGAAATGGTACGGAGAACTGGCAGGGTCCCGTCCCTGTTAAACATCCATTTGGCCATCTGACTTCAAGCCAACAGCCGCAAAAACCACAGAAATCGTTGAAAACTCTGGCTGAGGGCAAACCTGGAAAAAGCAAAGTGGCATTCACACGTGTCTTTGCCAGATCTTCCTGCACTTCTACCAGAGCCAAGAAAGATGGGGTGAGAGGACGAATCCTGGAGTTAGAGAGCTCCTGCTTCTGCCATGGCCAGTTGCCCAATCCGTTTTGAGCCCCCTTTTGTTCCTTTGTTTAAAGAGAGATAGACAAGGCAAGATGTGCATTTTGCTTATTATCGTTCTCATTTTATTTCCATGGGCAATCTCCTGGGAAAGACAGGATCCTTGAGAAGCAATTCAAAGTGAAACAGAGAAGTCACACCCTAGAGAATAAGCCATTCCTTACCTGAAAGGAATTCATACAGCGAAGGGACAAAGGCAGCATGGCAGTGTTCCTTGACAGTATCAACAGCAGCTCCAGGCAAGTTGCAGAGGGCAGGGTGAGGGTGTGGACGCTGATGTCACTTTCCCAAGAGCTGGCAAGCCTGGAACACACCAAGGTGGGAACTTTCATAAATGCATTATCATAATTATTTTAAAAATCTGATATAGCAGAAGAAAACTTCTGGTTGCAAGAGAAAATAGCTAGGTACAAAAAGCAGAAATCAAATATATTAAAAATTCACAGAGTAAACGTACAAGACATTTTTCTAGTGCTGTTGGTAGAGAGCAGATAGATTAGGCATTAGGCGTTTTTTCAGGCCATCATTTCATACTCACAAGTATGAGTCACAGGAAAGGCAGTCTTATTCGTGGGGGACCTGCTGGGGCTAGGGGTGGCAGGGACTAAGCTCACACAATGGATGCTTCCTATGCTCGGTGCCTTGTTCTACATGTGATATATTGTTTACCCGTAGAAAACTAACAACAGGAACTATTGTTATCCCCTTTCTATCGCTGTGAAAACCGTGTCTGAGCTGGAGAGGCTGTTAAGGAACACCTAGCTCAGTGATTTTGCAAATTTTTAAAAAGTGAGAGAATCCTTTTTGTCAAAAAAGTCTCGTAATGGCGCCAACTTACAATACAAATAAAAGGGAAGCTGCTCTATCTGAAAGGGAATGGCTGGCAGGAGGCCTCCCTTCATCTTCCAGAGTGGCCTTGAAGCATTTCTGCTATATCCTATGGAATTGATCTGAAAATCCTTTCATTTGAGAGATCAGGAAACTGGGGGCTAGAAAAGTGAAGCCATGTGACTGAGATGAGGCAGATGTGTAGAAAGTGATAAGGCTGGGGGTAGAATCCTGGTTTCCTGACTCCTCATCCAATGCGTACAGTGAAGGTTAAAAATCAGAACAATAGTTATGAGAAAACACAACAAGAATAGCGTGAGTCTTACGATTTCCACTCTTCTAATTTACTTGAGGATCCTGCCTGATCCCCTGTCAAAGTGTCACTGTCTTAATTTTTAAGGAGAAATAGATATAAACACGTATGTATTTTCTTGCCATTCCGATAAGCTTCTCTCTGCAAAGCTGTCTTTACTCAAATCAGTGGTGAATAACGCAAGTTTGGGCGGCATCAGCAATTGAGCGCATAACGGATTTCAGCATTTTCTATGACAAGTCATGGCAAGTGGTTTCGATGTCTCATCAATCAGGCTGCTTGCCATGCTGATACATTCCTGATGTGGGGTGACAGGGATGACACTCCTGTGAAGCATGTGCCTATTAGCTGGACTGGAGTAAGACTCTCACTCTCCTTAAAGTGGTCTGACTTCAGTGCGCAGGAGGCAGAGACCACCTCCAAGTCCCCTTTTAGCTGTTAGTGGGCTCTCTTCAGTTGGATCCAGAAGCCAAATTGACACCACACAGATTATCAAGAGAAGGCACACACATTTTATTAGTTTTACACGTACACCGGGATTTTTGTGAGAGTGATGTCCAAAGAAGTAGCCAAAGCAAGATGCTTTTATACGTTTTAGACAAAGAGCAATACATTTGAGAAGAAGTGACAGACAAAGAAAATTGGTTGGGGGTGGCAAATTTTCTACAGGAGTCACTAGGGGATGACATATCGGGGGGTATACAACAGGTAGAAGACATGGGTTGCTTCATTAGGTACATTTCTTCAGTCCACTGTAGGCCTGGATTTCCAGTCTCCAGTTTCTCAACCTGCTACAGCAAAGACCCCTCCCTCCCAGGAGAATCTCTGCGGTTTGCCGCAGGTGGGAAGAAACAGGTCGAGCTGCTCTTTCTGAAACCGCAACTTCTCCAGTGTTTTCAACTTAAAATAACCAATACACCAAACTGGCATGTTTGGGGAGGGACATCTTTTACTTCTTCGTCAGCAAGGGCACAGCTAAGTGTTTCTTCTGTGTCTTAAAAATTATGATTTTACTGACTGTCTCCATTATTCTTTCTGCTTTTACCTGGTATTCAGCATTCCTCTGGAATGGGAATTAAAATGCTGCTGTCTTTTCAATAATATGGACTTGGCATTAGTTCAGTGGCTCCAAGCTCACTCCGCCCATGCCCCTTCCTCCTGCCCTATGTAATCCACATCTTTGCATCTCTGAGTAGCACTCAACTACACACTCTGTGTCGTACATACACTATTCTCTGGGCCTGGAAGTCTGCTATCCTTCCCAGAGAATGTCTACGCATCCCGCTAGACCAGGGGTCCCCAACCCTGGTCCTGTTAGGACCACACAGCAGGAGCTGAGTGGCGAGCAAGCAAGCAAAGTTTCACCATTAGTTGCAGCTGCTCTCCATTGCTGGCATTACCGCCCGACTCCACCTCCTGTCAGATCAGCTATGACATTAAATTCTCACAGGAGCACGAACCCTACTGTGAACTGCATAAGCAAGGGATCTAGGCTGCATGCTCCTTTTGAGAATCCGATGCCTGATGATCTGAAGAGGAGTTGGGTGGTGATGCTAGCACTGGGGAGCAGCTGCAAATACAGATTAACATTGGCAGTGAGGTTTGACTGTATATTCCTCTTCCCTATTCTTGGTCCATGGAAGTTTTCTTCCATGAAACTGGTCCCTGGTGCCACCTAAGTGTCATTTTCTTGGAGACGTTGTCCTGTGTCCCTTAAAAGAACTACTTGCCAAGTACCACACCTACATATATTACTACAGTACACTGCCCTACTAGCCCTGCCCTGCTAGTATTCTTACTTAGGATGTGACTATCTCTCTAATTCTTCCTGGATCAGACATGAGTGGATCCCTCTAACTTTCTAGCCTTATTTGGAAATAAAGATAAGAAAATAGCCTCAGTGTGGCTTTTCCACAGACACATTCAGGTATTAACCCCTTGCTGGCTAAAAGAAATACCTTTTGTTCCCCACTTACATTGGTATGTTAACAAACAACTTAAGTTTTCAGTATTTATACCCCTAAGCCCTGCCTACTACAATCGGGGTCACTAAAGCTATTTTCATGCCGAATCCTTTTTTTAATAAGTGTGGTGAAAAGGCTTTTGCTTTTCTGAATTAGATCTCTTGCAGAAAAGGCCAATTTACACTGCTCTAGATTGTGCATGTCCCTTAGAAGCTCATCTGTGAATCTCCAGAACCTAACTAGGTCCCCACCATGCTTCAGACCTTCCCAAGATGAGGCGAACACCACAACCTAGAATGGGGCCTGCTGGAGTAGAGTGCATCTTCAAGATAGGCACCCATCACTTTCCATGACTCTTTTGGCAGTAATATCTTTGCAAGAGGAAGGGAAGTTGGCATGTTATACAAACAAATATTTAAAACACGGAAGTATCTTAGTTTATTAAAACTGTATCATGTATGTGTATGTAACTGTATCATGTTCTCCATAACGCAAATCTTAGTTCTTAGGCTTCTTCTGACTCTCGTTTATCCTCTGCCTAACACATCCTGATAGCAGGTCAGGCACTTTAGCCATATTTGTTGTCTCTAATCCCACAAAAGCCTTGAACGGCAGGCATTGTTCATCCCATTTTAAAGACAGCGAAAAGTCAGAGAGGCTAAGTGCTTGTTCAACATCACACAGCGAAGGGTGGAACCAGGATCCAGCCAGGTCCGTCCAAAGGCAATGCCTGTGCTTGCCCCCCCATCCCACACTGGCACCACATTCTAATCCTCTCCAAGCAAACGACGTGTAGGACCTTAGTAACTAGATCTGCTCAGGCCTATTTCCTCTGTAAGTTAACTCTACAGCTTGCAAAATATGCAGGTAAGAGTATTTTCATCTTTCTGTAAGAAGTCATTTGCCCGCTCTTAAGATGTTATTTTATATATATAACAAAACTTGACCAAGAAAAGTAGCAAGATAAACACGGAAAAATACTCACACGTTACAGCAAGTGAAAACAGCCATATGGTGAGAAAAAGAGATCAGGAGGCAATACGTTCAAGGTTATTCTCCACTACAGAGAAATAGTAATCTGCTTTTACACTTTATTTTTTAATTGTCCCAGTGTTATTTTTATACTCAGAAACAAGATAATGTTATGCTGTTGATGTAATTTCTCATGCAGACAAGGAATGTTTAAATGCTGCTAAACAGCTATGGCGTGTCTATCAAAAAGGACACTTCAAACAGGAATTAAGATACATTCACACTGCCTTGTGACTCACCAGCAAGTGCTCTTGGACAAGCACTGTGGAGCCTGGCTTCCTCATAAGACTTTGGAGTCAGGTACATAACCCATCCAGGATGTCAAACTATCAAAATTTGTACAAAAGGACATTATTACACTAATGATGACAATAGTTGTAAAAAAGACAGTAGTAATACATCTTATTTATCTATGTCTCTATGTAGTTACAGGCATTTTCATGGAATGTAAATTCAACACAGGCATTTTAAATTTAGTCATTAAAATGTTCTGTGATTTAAGAATTTGTATCCCAATTGAAATTCATAAAGGTAAAGAGTGTTATCCTGATCACAGAGTCAATAAGTGGTAGAAAAAACCCTCAAGCACAAACCTTTCTATCTGAGTCACCTTCTTTTCACAAAGCAAAAATATATTAGACTTTATTTAGCTTTTTCTATCTAAAACAATTGAAAACCTAAAGGCAAACAATAGGGTAAATTTTAGGCATATTCATTTTAAGATAATTGTAGGACCTTATTTTTGAAATTAGACAAATCAACTGGGCCTAATATGGCTCAAATTCCTAATATTCATCCTGTCCTTTCTATTCCCACAGTATATTTTTCATTAGTCCCAGGACTTTTTTTTCCCTTTTGTTAAGATTTCTAAATTTTCTCTGTAATTTTAATCATATAAAACATTACTTTAATCACATGAGGCATTCATACATATGGACAAGGACATTAATAAATAAAAAAATGAAAACAGCTGTGTAGGAGGGTAATAATTATGGGTAAGTTTCTCCCAAAACAACAGGTAGTTTCTTTTTTTTTTTCAATTTAGGAAGAAAAAAATAAAGAAAAGAGAAAAATGGAAAGAGGGAGAAATGCCTTGGCATACTTAATATTCAACTGACCCTAAAACAATACAAACTCATGATGTGGACTTTAGGACAAGGGTTGACAAGCCAGAGGCATCACTTGCAACTATCTGCCCATGTCTTGAATATCAATACAAATGTCTGTTGATGTAAGCATTTTAAAAACATAGGGCAGAATCTGGATTATTTCTGGTATTTCCTGTAAAGACATCATAGACTATTGGACCTAAATCAGTAATCTTTCACTATAAATCAACAAGAAAAATACTTCAAAGGAAATAATAAACTAAACTTCATTTGAATCCTGTTTCCGTGATTTTTAAAGTACCGGGATAGGAAAAGCTTTCCTAAGAGACCAGAACTATCAGTCAGGTGACCTTAGTCTAAGAGAAGAAAATACAAGCAGAGGACACACCATCCTTATTTCTGTATGTTCGCCTCATCAAAATTCCCTAGGGAAGCAACTATGGCTTATTTATCTTGAAAGAGGCAATGAGAAGGGGAAAAAAGTCACTTTCTATCACATCTAACAAAAATGGTGAAATTGAGAATGAATCAAACCAATCTACACAAAAAAAAGAGCTTGAAAAAATAGAAAAATGGTATAGTCTTCTAGGAAACATAGAGGTTGTTTAATGTAAAAGAGGTTAAAATGACAAATAGAAATGATATAACAATGCTACCAAAATTAAAATATTTAAAAGAAGTTCAACTTATTGTGTAAAGAAGAAAAAGTACTAAGTATGAGAGCTTAAAGATAAAAATATTTAATTTAAATCTCATGTTTCTCAGATGTTTGTAGACAATTTGGACTCTTCAGCCCTAGAAGTACCTAAGAAAGCAAACAGCCTATTAAAGATTTAAAATACTATGACATTTACATCTATAGATTTTAGATACTCAATTTCAAAGCTGTAAGAATGATAAACCAATTTAAGCTCTCAATATATCAAAACAAATGATCACAACTTAGTGAAAGAATCATTATAAACACTCAGCTTTTAATACATAATTTGCACAAGGAATCAAAATTTCAAAAATTCTTATAAACCACTCTCAAGAATATTCTAAAACAACTAAATGTATTGGTATGTCTGTTTTGATAAGCCACTGACGTCTTATTATTCACTTGCTTTGTCTGCCCTCAAGTCAACTGCTCACTAATAATTCCCTCTCTCTAATGGTTACATAATAGTACAGGCTGTGTATGTCCACAATTTATCTTAGGTATCTTTTCTCCTAACTTTTTCCCCCTGCTATGAATAATGATACAATAATAATGTCTTTTCTTATATAGTCTTACATTCTGGTACTATGATTTGTATGAAACAGAGTCCCAGAAGTTGTATTATCAGGTTGGAGAAAATATACATTTTTAATTTTAACAGATATTTCCAGAATGTCTGTGCCAGTTTACATTTTCACAACTATTCACAAAATACTCTTTGCACTTATACTCACACAAAGAACAAACTAATAGTTTGAATTTTTTCAAGTTTGTAGAAGTAAATTTATTCTGTGCTATTCATTTGGTTTGTATTTGCCTAATTCTAATGAACTTGAATTTGTTTTCAAATATTTGTTGGTTGTTGGGATTTGCTTTCTGTGAATTACTTTTTTTTTTTTTTTTTTGAGTTGGAGTCTCACTCTGTCGCCCAGACTGGAGTGCAGCGGCCGCTCCCGGCCACCGCAGCCTCGACCTGCTGGGCTCCGGCGATCCTTCCGCCTCAGCCTTCCAAGGAGCTGGAACTACAGGCACACACCATCACGCTCAGCTAATTTTTTGATTTATTGTAGAGATGAGGTCTCGCCAAGTTGCCCAGGCGGGTCTCGAACCCGCAGGCTCAGGCAATCCACTCACCTCCAGCCTCCCAAAACGCGGGATTACAGACTGAGCCACTGAGCCTGGCTGCTTTATTAAATTTTATTTTCAAATTTTCATTGAGTCATTTGCAGGGGTGCCTCACTGTACAATTCCAGGAATGCTATCAATAGCCTTAGTGAATTATTAGGCCTTTTCTTGTCAGTTTGTAAGCAATCCTCAAAAGCAAATTATAAATGGCAAAACACAATCATTGCAATTGAAATCAGGACATAGACAGGAATATTCATTTTTGTCATTACTGATTAACATTTCGTTGTAAAAGAAGTGTTAAAATTAACCTGTTGTTTCTTGATAATATGAATGCTTTACCTAGAAAGCCTGAGAGACCTGTTTAGAATAAGAGTAAAGCGAATGTGGCTAAGATAATTCTGTACAAACCAAGAGTCTCTCTGTTCCCCAGGGCAGGGTCAAGGGTAGGGTGGAAAGGGTGTCTAAAAATAGTAATGAAAAAGTATTTGTCTCTTTTCTAATAGGAACTATAACTATAAAAATATTCAGAAGTAAAAGTTAACAAAAAAGACAAAAGACTCACAGAAAGTAAACTATACAATCTTACTCAAGGATAAAAAAGAAGGTATGAATAAATACAAAGATATACTTATTATCATAAAAATGCCATGTGTACCAGAATTCATATTTTAATATAATACAATTTCAGTTAGAATCCCAAGAAAGTTCGTTTTCATCACAACAGGATAAAATAATATCACTAAGAAGAATAAATGCTTCAAATGACTATGAAAAAAAGGAATGCTGATGGGTAAACTTGTTTTCGAGATATTAAAACATATAATAAAACCAGTCTTATCAAATCAATAAGCTGTTGACATTGTAGACATATCCAACAAGACAGCATATCAAAAATACACCCTAATATTTGTGAAATGCCACATATTACTATGGTATTACTCATAACATATAATATTATAATTCAAAGAAGGAAAAGTAGACTATTTATCAAGGGTACCAGTTAAAGTAATCACTCATTTGGAAGAAAATATATTAAAAAAATTTTTTTTAATTTAAAAATTGTGGGGTACAACTCAGGGTTAGGAATACAAATCTTCATTGTGCAGGTACCCGTTGATAAGGTACTCCTTCCCCAGGCAGTTTCCAACTTCTGCCAATCCCACCTCCAAGCCCCGCCCCCATGCTCCTGTAGTTTCCCACTACTTTCAATCCTTTTTTTTTTTTTTTTTTTT
>NW_007247307.1:416902-519638 GCF_000164805.1 Carlito syrichta | reverse complement strand
TTCAAGGGATCATCCCACCGCAGCCTCGCAAGTAGCTGGGATTACAGCACATGTCACTATGCCCTACTAATTTTCATTTTTAATTTTTTTTTGTAGAGATGGAGTATCAATATGTTGCTCAGGCTGATCTCAAACTCCTGGCCTCAAGTGATCTTCCTGTCTCAGTTTCCCAAAGTGCTGGGATTACAGGTGTGAGCCTACGTTTCCCATTTAAAAAATTCTTATCAAACATTAGTATATATAATAGGTTGTAGGTGACAATGGGCATATTTATTTGGATTTATTTAATGTCAGTAGTTTAGAATGTTTTTATTTTGTATGTGTGGAAAAGATGGGCTTATTAGATGGCTGAATAGTACTGTGGGTCAGATGGAGACACCACCTACATTATTGAGATTGATCATCATGAGATGCTGGTTAGGATCAGTCTCTTTCGATCAGATCACATATGTAAATAAGCAACCACCCTTTGATTGACTGCTTATGATCCTCAGAGGAAACACTGAATGTTTTGCTTTTCTGGCTGTCTTAGTGCTCAGAGAATGTTAATACAAATGAACTCAGCCATGTATTTGAGCAAGCTGTCACAGCAAAGGGATTTCCAAAGCTTTTTGATTAAAAGGTGTTTGAATGTAGGCATGATCAATTTATGGGCTGATGGTTTACTTCAGCAAATATAAAGATGTATTATCCCTTGAGGTTTGTTTTTAACCTCACTTTCACCTTCATTAATATTAACTTTGTAGGTCAGTAAATCTTGAACAGAAGCCAATATCTTCAGATTATGAGTTATTAATCTTAACCAACCTGAAAAATTGTGTGAATTTTTTTTTACTACAGAAAATAAAGACTTCTTTTTTCTCCTCTTTTTTCTTCAGACTCTCTCTCTTTTTTTTTTTTTTTTTTTTGAGTTGGAGTCTCACTCTGTCACCCAGACTGGAGTGTAGTGGCCGCTCCCGGCCACCGCAGCCTCGACCTGCTGGGCTCCGGCGATCCTTCCACCTCAGCCTTCCGAGTAGCCGGAATTACAGGCGTGTGCTACCACGCCCAGCTAATTTTTTGATTTTATTGTAGAGATGAGGTCTCGCCTTCCCAGGTGGGTCTCGAAACCCGCGGGCTCAGGCAATCCACTCACCTCAGCCTCCCAAAGGCGCGGGATTACAGGCTGAGCCACGAGCCCAGCTTGTCAATCCTTTTCTTATAGTATTATGATAGTTGCTCAAGATACACTTATGTATGAGAACATGTGATACTGTTCTTCACTTCTGTGAAAAATCACTCAGTATTATAGACTCTAATTCCATTCAGATTACTGCAAAGTTCATGATTTTGTTCTCCTTTATGGCTGCATAATATTCCATTGTGTATATGTACCATATTTTTAAAATCCAGTCATCTTTTGATGGGCAGCATGGTTGGTTCCATGTTCTTGCTATTGTGAACAATGCGGCAATAAACATGCGTGTGCAGGTATCTTTTTTATAGAAAGATTTGAGTTCTTCTGGGTATATTCCCAGTAGGGGAATTGCGAGGTCATACGGAAGGTCAATTTTTAGAACGTTTAGGAATCGCCACACTGTTTTCCACAGAGGCTGTATTAGTTTATAATCCGACCAACAGTGTATAAGTGTTCCCTTTTCGCCACATCCTCTCCAGTATTTGTTATTTTTTGAGTTACTGATGATGGCCGTTCTGACTGGAGTTAGGTGGTATCTCAGTGCAGTTTTAATTTGCATTTCTTTGCTAGCTAGTGAGCTGAACATTTTTTCATGTATCTGTTGGCTGCTCATATGTCTTCTTTTGAGAACTGTCTATTCATATATTTTGCCCACTTTGTAATGGGGCTGTTTTGTTTTTTTTTACTTTTCAGCATGTTTGAGTTCCTTGTAGATCCTACATGTTAGGCCTTTGTCAGACATGGAGTTGGCAAATATTTTTCCCAGTCTGTGGGCTGTCTCCCTGGTCGCTTGATGGTTTTTTTGGTGTTGCAGAAGCTTGTTAGTTTGATAAGGTCCCACTTATCTATCTTATCTCTTATGGCATGGGCACTTGAGGTTTTGATCAGGAATTGGTTGCCAGTTCCAATTTCCGTAAGAGCATCTCCTGCATTTTCTAAGGTTATTATGGTTTCAGGTTTTCTGTTTAGGTCTCTGATCCACTTAGAGTTGATTTTTGTGTATGGGGATAGGTAGGGGTCCTGTTTCAATCTTCTGCATGTGGTTAGCCAGTTTTCCCAGCACCATTTACTAAATAGGTTCTCGTCTCCCCAGGAGCTGTTGTTGGAGGTTTTGTCAAAGATGAGTTGGTTGAGAAATTGAGGTTTTGCTTCTGGAATCTCAATTCTATTCCATTGCTCTATATGCCTGTTCTTGTACCAATACCAGGCTGTTTTGATTATTATAATTTTATAATAAAGCTTAAAGTTTGGGAGCATGATGCCGCCTGCTATTTTTTTTTTTTTGTGAGTATTGTGTTGGCTATTCATGGTCATTTATGTTTCCATACGAAATCCTGTATTATTGTTTGTAGGTCTGAAAAGAGTGTTGCTGGTAATTTGATGGGTATTGTGTTAAATCTGTAAATTGTCTTAGGTAGAATGGGTATTTTAACAATGTTGACTCTTCCAATCCATGAGCATGGGATATTTTTCTACTTGTTTGTGTCATCTTTGATTTCTTTGAGCAGTGTTTTGTAGTTTTCATTGTAAAGGTCTTTCACGGTCCTGGTTAGGAAGATGCCAAGGTATTTCATTTTTTGCGGCTATTGTGAATGGAATTGTGCTTTTTATTTGGATTTCTGTTTATTATTGGCATATAGAAACGCAATTGTCTTTTGCACATTTATTTTATACAAGACTTTGCCAAAGTTCTTTATCAGTGCAAGGAGGTTTTTGACAAATTATCTTGAGCTTTAGAGGTATAGAATCATGTCATCTGCAAAGAGGGATAACTTGACTTCCTCTTTTCCTATTTGGATACCCCTGATTGCCTTCTCTTCTCTGATTGCTCTAGCTAGAACTTCAAAACTATGTTCAAGAGGAGAGGAGAGGAGAGGAGAGGACAGAGTGGGCATCCCTGTCTTGTTCCAGTTTTCAGGGGAAATGGTTCCAATTTCTGTCTGTTTAGCAATATACTGGCTGTAGGTTTCTCGTAGACGGCTCTTACTATTTTGAGGTATGTTCCATTTATGTGTAGATGTTCGAGGGTTTTTATCAAAGAGGGGTGCTGGATTTTATCAAAAGCTTTTTCTGCATCTAATGATATAATCATGTGGTTTTGTTTTTACATCTATTGATGTATTTAAATTCGTTTATGGTCTTACGAATGTGGAACCAGCCTTGCATCACAGGGATGAAGCCTATTTGGTTGTGGTGGACTATTTTTTATACGTGTTGTTGAATCTGGCTTGCTATGATCTTGTTGAAAATTTTAGGATGTATGTTCATCAAGGATATTGGCTGTAGCTCTCTTTCTTTGTTGGATCTTTACCTGGCTTGATTATCAATGTGATGTTAACTTCATAAAATGATTTGGAGAGAGCTCCATGTTTCTCAATTGCCTGGAATATTTTTGATACAATTGGTATCAGTTCCTCCGTGTATGTCTTGTACAATTAAGCTGAAAAGCCATCTGGTCCAGGACTTTTTTTGTAGGTGGTTTTCTTATTACATAGTCAATTTCCTTGATTGTTATTGGTCTATTTAGGGTCTCAATTTCTTCTTGTTTCAACCTGGGGAAGTTGGGTGATGTCAGAAAGTCCTCCATTTCCTTTAGGTTTTTAAGTTTGTTTCCACACAAGTGTACATAGTAGTCTCTGATAATCTTTTGTATATCTTCAGGTCAGTTGTTACTTCATCTTTTGAGTTTCTGATTGAGTTTATTTGGGCTTTTTCTCTCTTTTTCTTGGTCAGTCTAGCTAAGGGACCATCAGTTTTGTTTATCCTTTCAAAGAACCAGCATTTTTGTTTCATTGATTTTTTTTTGTATTATCTTTTTGTCTTCTATGTCCCAAATTTGGGCTTTTATTTTGGTGATCTGTATCCTTCTGCCAAAGTCAGGGATTTGGTGTTCTTGCCTTTCTAGCTTCCTTAGGTGTCTTGTTAGGCTTTTACTTGTGATCTTTTCATTTTTTTCCTGTGGGTTTGCAGAGATAAGAATTCCCTCTTACTACTGCTTTCATTGTATCCCAGAGATTCTGGTAAGATGTTTCTTCATTTTCATTTGTTTCCAGGTATCTTTTAATCTCTGTTTTAATTTCCATGTTGACCCAGGAGTTGCTTAGCATCATGCTTTTTAGTGTCCATGTCTTTGTGGGTTTTGGGGGAACTTTGTTGGTGTTGATGTTTATTTTTATTCCACTGTGGTCTGAGAAGGTGCATGGCAAGAATTCAATCTTATGAAATTTGTTTATGCTTGATTTATGGCCAAGGATGTGGTTGTTCTTAAAGTATGTTCCATGTGGTGATGAGTAGAATGTATATATTGTGGTTGTTAGGTGAGTGTTCTATAGGTATCAATTAAGTCTATTTGGTCAAGAGTCACATCGAGGTGGCAGATCTCCTTGCTGATTTTTTGTACTGATGATCTGTCTAGGGTTGTGAGTGGGGCATTAAAGTCCCCAGCTATGATAGTGTTAGAGTCAATATCTTTTTAAGTTTGCCTAGAAGCTGCTTTATGCAAATCCTACTTGCTTTTGTGTTCTGTTTGCCTGAAAATTTGCTTTCCATCCACTTACTTTGAGTCTGTGAGTGTCCTTTCTGTTGAGATGAGTCTCTTGGTGACAATATATTGTTGCCTCATGATATTTTATCCATTATGCCATTCTATGTCTCTTCAGTGGTGCATTTAGTCCATTCACATTCAGGCTAATTAATGAAATGTGAGAGTTTATCCCTGTCATGAGGTTCTTATAGAGCTGTTTTTGTTTCTGTTTGTTGTCTTCCATTTGATTTTTGGGTTGATTTGTAAGTTTTTTCAATCTTTTTTCTGCACTCTTGTGAAGAACACTGTCATTCTTTTCCCCTTGTCTTCTGTGTTTAATACTCTCTTAAGTGTTTCTTGTAGAGCTGGTCTAGAGGCAGCATAAGTTCTCAGGGATTGAATGGGAGAGATTTTAATTCTTCCACACTGCTGAAGTTTAGCATAGCTGAGTAGGTTATTCTTGGTTGAAATTGTTTATCTTTGAGAACTTTGAAGATTGGGCTACAAGTTCTCCTAGCCCAAGTGTTTCTGTAGATAAATCTGCTGCTATTCTAACTAGTCTTCCCTGATAGGTAGACTGACCTTTTTCTCTTGCTGCCTTCAGGATTTCTTTTATATTTACTTTGTTTAGGTGAATTACATGTGTCTAGGAGCTGTTCTTCTCATTTGTTATCTTGCAGAGGTTCTCTGAATCTCTTGTGTTTGAATGGTTGCATCACTAATGAGATGAGGGGAGTTTTCTTGAATAATTTCTTGAAATGTTTGTTCCAGGGTGGACTCTGTCTCTCTTTCTGCCTCAAGAAATTCAATTACTCTTAGGTTTAGCCTCTTGAAATAATCGCTCATCTCTTAAAGGTTTTGTTCTGTCTTTTTAAGCTTCTTTTCTATGTTTTTGACAGCTTGGGTTAGTTCTATATTTTGGTCCTCAAGTTCTGAGATTCTTCTGCTTAGCTAATTCTGCTTTCCATGCTTATCAGTTTGTTATTTATTTCATTCACAGTATCCTTTACTGCTGTTATCTCAGTTATCAACTCCTTCATATCTCCCTCTTGTCTCTCCTCAATTCTTTTTATTCTCTCTATTAATGTCTTGATGTCTGGGTTTGTAGTATATGACCTGTCATTCTGGGGGCTCTTCATTGTTGTGTTTGAAAGTCTGTTTCCTTAGTGTCTGACCTCCCAGGGGTCTGTGTGAGACCCGTATTCTTCTTTTGGTTTTTCCTCATTTGGGTAGATTTTCCTCCCCACTTTTTTCTCCCTCTTCTTTGCCTCTGTTGTTCAGGGATGGTGAGATTGCTTTTACTTCTGTTTGCTCAGTCTCTTATTCTTCCTGATGCAGATGCTTTGGCTTTGTTCAATTCTGAAGTTGGACTGTGGGGTGGGGGCTGTACTTTTTGCAGTTTTGAGGTTTAATTGAGGGGGGAGCTGTGATTCAAAGTCTATCTGCAGATCCCAGTATCTATTGACAAGTGTATGGGCACCCTGAGACCCACTTCCCACTGCCTTAGAATCTGTCCATGCAGTGGGGGGTATAGGTTTGCTGCCTGGAAGCAAAATGAGGTAAGAAAAAGAAAAATAATGGAAAAAGGAAGTGGGAAGGGGAAGAGGAAGGTGGAAAGAGAGAAGAGTAAGAGGGAAAACAGACAAATGTACCAACTAACAAATGAAAAGAAACACAAAAACAGAAAAGATTAAAAAACCACGAAAACATACAGATAATAATGCAAACACACAGTCCAACAAAACCTGCCTATTTATGTACTCTTCCTACACACAAGCAGAAAGTCTAAAGAAAGAAAAAAAGAAAAAAAGTCAGTAAAATAACAGAAACAAAGCAAATATGAAAATGTTATCAAAAACAGGAAGAGAAAAAAACTAAAATAAAAAACAAACAAAAATGAGCAAAACAAACAGACAAAAAACAAAAACAAGGAACCCAATTTGCTCTGAGGTCGTTTCTGTAAGTCCAACGTCCTTTCAGCTCTGATCTCTAGCCCCTCCCCTCTGCTCTCAGTGCAGGTAGATAGGGTTGCTCACAGCTTGGGTCAGATGCCCCAGAACTACTTTGGAAGGAGGGTGAATCAGATCTGGTCTCTCCCAGCTTACTGCCTATCAAGTCTGCCACTCAGATCTGACCTGTCTGCTCCCAATCCAGCATAGGGGAGGGGCCTCTGTCTCTCCCAGTTTGATGAGATGACCTTAGGTACCAAGCTGGAAGCTAGGCGGAGCTGGGCAGGGCAATGCAGATCTCTGCCTGGCCATTAGGTCTCAAGTTGGAGGCTGGGCAGAGCTGGGCTGGGCAATGCCTGGTTCTGCAGAAAACGGCTGCAGTCAGCATCTCCTCACCGGGCATGGGGCACTTCTCCAGCTCTCCCTGATCCTTTCTCTCCACTGATCAGCTCCAGGGCTCCAGCTGATCCACTATAACAGGGGATGGTGTGGGCTAGGTGTCAGGCAATGAGAATCAGCTGGTAGTGGCAGACTCTTCTCAGGAGAGTCCTGCAAGTAGCAGGCAGTCTTGCATGCACCTGTGCTCCTGTCTCAGGGTGGTAGGGGCTTGCAGTCACCCTCAGAGGGGGGCCAGGTGCATGAACCCGAGTCTCCCCTCAGATGGACTTTCACTATCCCACCAGTGCATGCCTATTCACACAGAGAGTCTTTGGACACTTGCTTTTGTGGAGACTCTCACAGTCTGACTTGTCCAGTGGCCATCTTAAGCTCCCTGTTCTAAAAATACATTTTAAAACTTATCTTATACCATATTCAAAAATAAATTCAAGATGTATTGTAGGCATAAAGATTTTTAAAAATCCAAAAATACTACCAAAAACACTAAAAAACTGCTACAAACTCATAAGCTATAAGAGCTTTATAAGTTTTAAAAATTGTACTGCTAACAAACAAAAACACTTAAAAATCACAGGCAGTGAGCAGAAACGCTTATGATAGCAAGAACTATAAATTTAAAAAAAGAGGATAAAGGACAGAAATTCATTTTATAAAAGTTTTTCAAATAGTGATTTTTTTATATAGTTTTGGGGTTCACAGGTCCCCATGACATATGGTTATAACTATGGACTCGACCAACCCTTTGGGTCCCCTCCCACTGTGGGAGCTTTTCTATCCTCTCAATAAATCTTTCTGTCAAAACAAACAAACAAACAAAACTATGGACTCTCCCTCACAACAGTGTTTATTCATCTTTATAAAGAAAATTTGGCATATAATATTGTTTCTCAGATTACCTCACTCCTAAGTCCATTCACATCCTCCTTTTTTTATATGAATGGAATCACACAATATGTGGTCTTTTTGCTTCGTTTCTTTCATTTAGCATAATGCTTTCAAGATTCATGGATCTCTGAGTAAGGATAACTGCTTTTAGGTTAAAAACCTATTTCTAATTTACAATTTTTTGGTCATGTAATAAAAACAGTTCCACTTTGAACTAACTATAGTTAATACAACCATATATCATATTATCTCTTAGTGTGTTAATAAATATACCCATTTGGGGGAAAGTTTTCAAAGAGAAAGTCTCTTGACTCACATTTCTACTACCAGAGAGAATCAGTTGAAAAGGACACTGAGAAATACACTTCCAATCCTTTAATCACTCTCCTGAGTAACTAGAAGTCAAAATGTGTGGACATAATAAATTAGGTCCACTCTAATAACATACTCATAAGTAAACCTAACACTTGGCATTACTAGGTCCCCTGTCCCATCGGGCCAACTCAGCCGATACTTTCATTAATCAGCAGTACCCACTCAGCCCTTTGCCAATGTGAATGCAAAGTGTTTTGAATGCATCAGGTACACAGTAAGGGTTCAAGATATCTTCTTTCTTCCTTTAATAGCTCTTGATGTCTTCCTTTAGTTTATTTTGGCAAGAAAGAATTTTTAAAAATATATCAGTGAATATGTTGACATTAATATTGATATTATTGGCTTTGATAAAAATGGCATTACTTATTAATGAGCATTTTATTTGGAATTGTTTAGAGATGTTTAAGATGTTTTCTTCTTTGACGATTTCTTAGATCTGGAATGACAAATAGGTCTCTTCATTTTTCAATTCAAATTGGTTGGCAGTGACTGTGTTAAGATAGATGGCAAAACCATGTCTGGTCTTAGCAAAAAAGAGAGATATGACCTAGTAGAGCTCTCAGTTCAAGGCTTCAGAAAAGGGTGGGTCCTGGGTCCTGGTGGTTTATACCATATTGAACACCAATCTGTCCTCTACAGAGTATCATCAGAGTACCTTCACAGAGTATACCATCCTCAGTATCCCTGGCTTCTCTTTACAACTCTTCTCTTGGAAATCCAAATACCCTTCCTTCAAAGGAGGGGAGCTGGTTATGGTGTAATTCAATTCAGATGAATGAGGCCTGGACAGTTTTGGTGTCTTATCCTCTAGAGACTAAAATGCATAACTCTAAATCACAATAGCCTTTCTTGGACCCATCAGAAGACAAATCCTGACAACGAAGAATTCTGCATATCCATGAGGAGAGGTGAGAATCCAAATGCCAAGATCATACCCTCTGTGCAAGAGCCAATAATTTTAGAAAATGTCCTCAAGTTTATGTCTTCAGAACTTCTGTGAAGTCACATGTTAATGGACTAGTAGAGTTGGTTTTAAGTTTGCTCTTAAAAATAATCACATAGAAGCATGAGCTATGTTTGGAAGTGCCCTGGTTTTAATTTATACACTAAAAATGGTACATTACTCTATAAACTTAAATGTACATGAAAATATAATTTGGTATTCTTTGCTCTAGTGTTTATGTTTCAGATTGTTGTAACTTCAAGAAATATTATAAAGAAAATTTATAAAAAGAAAGTGACAAAAAAGAAAATTTATACACTTTAAGACATTTTTTATTTTTGAAATCGGAACATGAATCAATCACAAATAAAAATTGTATTTCAAAAAGACATGTCAAGTCTGTCCTTTCAAAGTAATTGTGCTCTTAAATAAGCTATGATATAAATCAAATAATTACCAGTTACCTTCTAAAGTACATGCAAGAGTATTGTTTTGAAAAATATGCTACAGAATTTTTTAAAGCTATATAAACGGGGAGCTATTACATGTTTTGAAATCTGTTGCTTCTGCCACAGGTTAAGTGAAAGGTTTATTTAGGGGTCCCATTCAAATTTGTATGATTGAATAAAAGAAAACACCAAGTTAAACAGAAAAAAAAAAAAAAAAAACAACCCAAAAACTGGCCACACTTATTTCAGGTAAGGTAAGGGAATACATTTCAAGTTATCTGGCATAAAGAAAAATTTATTCTACCAACTTTGATCCAATTCCCCTGTAAGAATTTGATCTATCATGCCCAATAGTTAACTCCTAGAAAAATCTGATTATAGAAACTGGCAAACATGCTCCACAGTTTTATTCAAAGATCTTATGAGCTAATAAGAAGCGTCCCATAGAGGAGTGTCTTGAGTCAAAGAGAAAATATTTGACTAAATTTTTCTAAGGCAGAACCAAATACTGTTATGTTAAATAGAAGCTTTAGAAGCCTAAGAGGAATTTCACTGAAACCTCCAAAGGCTACCATTTTATTGAAAATTATTAAATTAGCTCCACTTGCCTTGACAAAAAACCCTTGAAATGAGCTATCATTTCAAAATGGCCAAATTTCTCTGATAGCTGGATTTTATTAGTTTACTTTCTGGCCATTTTGGAGAGGCTAGTCTCAGTATTTGACACCATGGTTTGAAAAAGATATCCTCCCACATGCTTTAAGTCACTTCTAGATTACTAACAATGTAAATGCTATGTAAGTAACTGTTAGATTGTATTGCTTTTTATTTGTCCTTTTAAATGTCATATTGTTACTTTTCATTGTTTTTCCCCCCCGATTATTTTCCATCTATGGTTGGTTGAACCCTAGGATGTGGAATCTTGGGATACCGAAGACCAACTTCATAACTAGGCGGGGGGCTGCCAGGGAGTCGAATACAAGCTTCTCAAGAAACCAGTGTCTAGGAAGGTTTCAAAGTAGTTGTGAGAAAGTGGTAGAAGGTAACTAAGTACCTTGATTTACCAATGTTAGAAAAGCTAGGAAAGCTAATTTGTCCTCTTGTTTTTTTTTTTTTTTTGTAAGAGCAATACATTATACTGTGAATATGATAGTATGTCATCGGAACCAATTCCAACTATAATAAGAAATATTTGTGAAAGTTAAAATGTATTCTTTGTTAACATTGAATGTTAAAATGTAGTCATTGTTAACATATGTTAATCCGTAATTTAAAGCATTTACAGATACATTTCATTTCATATATTTTCAAAATAAAAGCAGTTTTACTTTGTATATGATCAACAAAATAGTATATGTTTATTGCAGACAACTAAAACAAAACCAGAAAAAATACAAAAGAGCAAGCTGTTCTTATGATCCCAGCGTCCCCACTGCTAACATTGTGGTGCTTTTTCTTTGTTTAGGGCACTTGTTTTTTAGGCTAGGATATAGGAAGGAAGCATATCATTTCTTGATAATCCAAATTAAAAAGCTTATTTTTAATTTTAAAATGACAAAATATAATTTATAACCAAAATATTTTTGTTCAATTTCAGATAAAAAAATTCAAAACTCATAAATTTGCTTTAGTTTAATAAAATAAATGTAAGTATTTTTCAGTGAAAGCAGAAAAATTACTTTTGACACCCACCTCTTATTAACACCTCAAACATCTTCATTCTACTTCCTAATTACTTATAATGTTGAGTTTTAGAAACTAGCAAAAATAAGTCTGCTTTAAAGTATGAGAACCCTAAAAATCAAGACTTAAATGATAACTATAGATCCAAGTTGACATGAAAAGATAGTCACAACATTTTAATAAGTTTGTGTTAAAAAGCAAAATAAAAAACAGCACATACAGCTAAACTTCAATTCTATAAACTTAAATTTTCTCACCATATCCTTCTGAGTGAATGTATGTAAGAGGCATAAACAAATAACAAGTACCAAAAAGTGAGAGGCGGTGTCGGTAGAGACTGAGATAATAAGAACTATTTGCCCTTTTCTAGATTTTCTTGTTTTGTTTCAATTGTTTGCAATGAATATATATTATTTTGGTGATCACAAAGTAAAACTACTTTTATTTTGAAAATACATGAAATGAAATCTATCTTTAAATGCTTTAAATTATGTATTAACATATCAAGGAAAAATACAGTTTTATGCAACAAATTAATAAAATCACCTTAACAAGTAAATTCAATCTTTATTAAATTAAGATAATTTACTTGAAACTAACCTAATAAGTAGTCTTTTCCATGAAAAAAGGTACTTCAGATGCTAAATTTGGAATTCAAGATTTTTATCATTAACATGATTCAAGTTGCTCTAGACATTAAATATGTGTTAGCCACAAATTGGAAAATTTGGTGCTTGCTATTAATAAAATTCTTAGACAACAAAGAGTACAAAATAAATAATACAAATGACTGTCTACTTGAGGTGATTTGAGTAGATATATTATCTACTATTAAGAGAAGCACAGAGAGATGTTAATAGAACTAGGGAGTTTTGTTTTAAATGCCAGGAAATAAGCTCATATCTAAGGAATATAAGGCAAAATTATTTCAGGTAATTTCCATTAACTAAACAAGGAAAAAGCTCATGTTATTTGCCTTAGCACTTTGCCAAAACAAATGGAATGCAACTTCTTTCGATAGCCAGTGTCTAACCAAACATTCAACCCAACATCCATTCATATTTTTATTATGTCCAATAAAATAATAACAACAGCCAATCTGTCTGATGCTAATGCCATTAAGTTTTGCAACCTAATCAGAGCCAGCTTAAGTCTAATCGGACCAAACAGCTGTTTTAACAGTTGGGTTTCTCTAAAATTAAAATATTCTATTCCTGACAGCACCTAGCAACTCAACTGTTAAAACAGCTGCTCAAGTTGAAGAGTTAAAAACCAAGTGTGCACACAATTTTCCTCCCATGTGCAACTGCTCTCAGATTCTTTCAGAACAGAAGCTCCTAAACTTCAGTTCATTCTGACATTTCCCAACCTGTTTAAATTTGTAAACTTTGTTGCCTCTATTCCTGACCTTCAGCCAATATTTCTGCCATCAACATCTCTCCTGGTGGCTGCCCTCTGTCTCCTTCAAGCCCCAAGACCGTCAGTGCCAGCTGGTGGTTTTATACTTCCCTTCTTAGAAACATCATCTGTGTGCTTCACACTCTTACACCCCTCTCTATTGTATTGGAAGTATTTTCATGTCCTCTGAAACAGAGAGGATAACTCAAAAGTCTCCAGATTCCACTAAGTGAAATTTCCAATGACTTACACCTGCACTACTACAGTTAACTGTTGAGAAGGTCCTTAAAAACAATCCAAAAATGCTCTCTGGCTCACAGTTTTCACTTTGGTCATTTTATGAATATCTCCAAAATTCTGAATTTGTCCCCATGATCTCTCTCTGATGTCTAATTTTCTATATGACTCTGTAGCAGAACACTATTCATCAACAATCATATTACCAATAATGATTATTTAGCTTTAATTGTCTATGCGTCTCTCTCTCCAACCTTTCTATCCACCCATTCATCCATCTATCCACCCACCTTCTCAACTTAAAATCTTGCCAATTGGACTGGACAGACAAAGCTAAATTGATTCTGATAAGCTCTCAAAGTCTGCAAAAGATCTTGACCCTGATTTTGTAACATTTGCTTTCTCCCCTTGTAATGTCCTTATTTCCCACAATTGTACTGCATTACAGATAATTTTAAACCTTAGCTCCTAGGGTCTGTCTAAAAATAGATTTGCTGCAAGACCCAGACTCATCAAACCTGAACATACCTACGAAAAAGCCAAATGCATTTCAAGATTACAAAATTTTTCCTGCAGCAGTTCCAGCTCCTCTGCTGGGTCAAATACAGAGTGATTCTGGCACATTAATCTCAGAAACAACCTCTTTCCCATGGCCCGCTCTCAGTGGGAAAGGGCAGAAGCCAAAGATACTCCAACAAGTACAAACACCATAAATGAAAAAGTGCTCACAGACCTTGTATCAGGAATCACAGTGCTGGGGCAAGTTGACTCTAACCGAGACATCACAGTGCTCAGTGAAACAGAGCTCGACTCTAGGGCTGGAAGTCATTTTAATAAGTCATGTCAAACCCTATATTATAAGCATAGTAGAGCTATATTCCTAATTAAAGAAGACTTTGAAATACCAGTTGTGCAGTCACTATCCCATTATCATAATGTCAGTGTTGGCCCCCAAAGTCTCCTAACTTTATTTTTGAGTTAGTTTGCAAAACAGTATTCACTCTTCCAGCTTACAGTATTGTTAGGATCAGTTCTGCTTTACAAGGCTAAACATAGAAAAGTTTTCATTTTTAATAAGAGCTTAGATAAATAACCCTAAATCCCAAAGGGCCTCGTTAAAGCAGTCTCATAAAAGTTTTACACTTGCATATGAGTTTGAAAAAAAAAAATGTCTACCTAGCAGTTTGAGCTCCTGCTGACTTCTCTAGCCTTGGGGAAGTTATTGTTAAAATTCATATGTCTCGCTATTTCAAATGATTTAAATCAGTCTATTATGATAAATCACCATGAAGTACACCAAATGAAAGACACTGTTTAAACAAAAATCTCAATTTTAAGTACACAAAATACACACAATGCACCCATCCGTATGTTTAAATAGCATTAAGGTTCTGATATATTACTCACCTAACCGCATATTTTATCCTCAGAGCCTAGGATGCAAAAACATATTTTGTACTACATGATCTATTTTGTCTTTCTTTTTTTTAGGAGGTCATTTCAACAGATTTTGACTTGACTCTGGAGAATTAAAGTCTATGCAGGAAAGTTCCAACAAAATTGGAAACTAAATCAGTTGGAATAACATGAACATATAAGTAGTGAGCAATGTTAACATTTTACCACCTCCTTATAAGACCAGGGAAGATCAAAACTGACACAGTATCTTCAGAAGGTGAGAAAATGATTGCAAACAGAAAAGCATCTTACCTTCAAACAGTGGAACACGGGAGGACTTTTAAAATAGCCTCAGTACCCAGCACATCATCTTGCAATGTAGTAAGTGCTTGATAAATGCAGGCTAATGGACTTTTTAAAAGTCAGTTAATAGAACATCATCTGCAATTTTTATCCCACGACAGAACAATCACCATTAGTGCTTCTCAGAACTTTGAGCCAGTAACAAGGAATCTCTAACTAACACTGAAAACGTGTTGGATTTCATTGATAGAACCTTGGAGTAGAAACTGACCTGAGGGTAATTTTGTCCCTCTGCCATATTCCTAATGTGGCTGTCTGGTCTTTACTTGAGAAATGTTAATAACAAGGATACCCATTGCAAGTAAGTTCTTTATACCGAGTGAAATCTGCTCTTCAGAGCCGGAGTCCTTCAGAAAACATCTGACAACATCTAACTCTTTTCCCTGATTTTTCTCCAAGCTAAACAGACCCCATTTTCTCCAAGAGAGATTCCTTTTTTACTTATTTTTATTTCTATAAACTGAAGGACACAAGTGTAATTTTGTTGCCTAGATAGATCCCATAGTGGTGAAGTCTGGGCTTTTAGTATATCCATAGTCAGAATAATGTACAGTGTACCCATTAAGTAGCTTCTCATCATTCACCACCCCTTCCAAGTATCCAATGACTATTATTCCCCACTCTGTGCTCATGTGTGCACATTATCTTGCTCCCACTTACAAGTGAGAATAGGTGGTATTTGACTTTCTGTTTCTGAGTTGTTTGACTTAAAATAATAGACTCCAATTCCATCCATGTTGATGCAAAAGACATGATTTCATTCTTTTTTACTGATGAATAGTATTCCACTGTGTATACATACCACATTTTCTTTATCCAATCATCCATTGATGGGCACTCAGATTGATTGTGAATGGCGATGCAATAAACATGAGGAAGCAGGCATCAGGCATCCTTTTGTTGTGATGACTTCTTTGTTTGGACAGATATCTAGTAGTGGGATTACTGGATCCAAAAGTAGTTTTATATTGAATTTTTAAAGAAATCTCCATTCTGTTTTCCACAGAGACCGTAATGATTTACATTCCCACCAACAGTGTATAAGAATTTCCTTTTCTCCACATCCTCAAAATATGTTATTTTAAAAATTTTTTTAATAACAGTCATACTTACTGATCTAAGATGATATCACATTGTGGCTTTGACTTGTATTTCTCTGATGATTAGTGATGGTGAGCATTTTTTCCTATTCTTGTTGGTCTTTTGTACATCTTCTTTTGAAAAGTATCTGTTCATGTTTTTTTTCTTCTTCTTGTTTGAGTTCCTTGTAAATTCTGGGTATTAGTTCCCTGTCAGTTGCATAGTTTGCAAGTATTTTCTCCCGTTTTGCAGGTTATCTGTTCATTCAGTTGATGACGTCTTTGAGTGTGCAGAAATTTTTAATTAAGTCCCATTTGTCTATTTTTGTTTTTGTTGCTTGTGCTTTTGAGATCTTAGTCATGAATTCTTTGCCTTCATCAATGTCCAACAGTTTCTCTGAGGTTTCTTTCTAATTTTTTTTTTAATAGTTTCAGGTCTTATATTTAAGTCTTTAATTCACTTGAGTTGGTTTTTGTATATGGTGAGAGATAGGGATCCAGTTTCACTCTTCTGCATACAACAATCAGTATTCCCAACACCATTACTGAAAGGGGCATCCATTCCCTTGTGTATGTTTTTGTCACCTTTGCCAAAGATCAGCTGGCTGCCCACATGTGGCTTTATTTCTAGGTTCTCTATTCTGTTCTGGTCTATGTGTCTAATTGTATACCAGACCATGCTCCAACAGTGATTTCATATCATATGGATAAGTCTCCTTACTATTCTAGTTTTTCTATCATCTTAGTGATCATTAAAATATCCCTAAACAATATTCATCATGGATGACAAATAATAAAAATCTGTAAAGTATCTTATGTTATCCAACTTTTTCACATATACTTTTTCATTTAGTGTTTATAATAACATAATAAAGTACAGCTTCATTATATCCACTTTACAAACAAGCAAACTGAATTTTAAGGAATTAATGACATGCACATGTTTTGCAAGAGGAGCCAGAACGCAAATCCTTACTCCCAAGTGTTTTCTATTATACCTTTAAGTCCATCTTCTTAGCTGTAAAATGTTGGTAATTATATTTTCCCTTTACGCTTCAGAGGCTTATTGTGACTATCAAACAAGATAATGTATGAACAAAAGCATAAAAGGTAGGTTTTTATTACCAAGATAATTCATATGCAGATAATGTCTGCTCTCTCAAATATTTAACTTATGAAGGAGCAGTACAAGCCACAGGTGATAAAAGTGCTACGTTCTTTACCTCCGGAATGCAAAGCACATGGCAACTAAGTGATCCAGGAGTATAATGAAACCAACACCTACAAAGATGTAGGGAAGGCACTCATCTTTATCAGTACCGAATTCAATGAAGAAAGCAGTTTTCTAGAAAAACAATTTAATTTATGGCTGTACTGAGCCCTTAGTCCTCTTAGTCAGCTTTGTAGATTACATTATAAATTAAAAGATTTTTGTGGACTGACGTGGGGACCTATTTGACATTATATCATAATTTCTATGAGAACACATCCTTCTAGTTCTAGAGAACTGCCTTAGACAAAAACTTTTGAACTATACCCACATACAAGCTGAGAAGGGCCTTCAAAAAAATCTTGGGGGAGAGGGGCAAGATGGCAACGGGACAAGTTGGACTGCGAACGGTTCCACAAAAGGTGGCTGCTGCAGCCAGTTCCATGCACCGCCACTGCCTCCACAAAAGATGGCAGCTGCAGCTGGTCCCATGTACTGCACTGACGCTGCAGCCCTTGGCTCCTGGCCCTGCAGAATTCCTGGCTCCCACCCTGCCCCAAGCCATCCCACAGTGGTAGGACCAGAGATCAGCTGAAGCCCGGAGTCCTATCGGTGGACAGAGAGGATCAAGGAGGGCCAAGGAGGAGGCCCATGCCCAGTAAAGAGGCACCCTCTGCAGCCATTTTCTCTGTCCCACAACCAGGCAGAGATCTGCATCACCCGTCCAGCTCCGCACTGCTCTGTCCAGCCTCCAAATTGGGACCTAAGGTAATCGCATCAAACGGGGGAGAGACAGAAGCCCCTCCCCCATGCTAGATCAGACACAGACAGGTCGGGTCTGAGTGGCAGGCCTGACAGGCAGTAAGCCAACTGTGTCCAGATCTGATCCTTCCACAGCAGGCCTGGGACATCCGACTCTAGCTGAGACCAACCCCACCACCCTGCAATGAGAGCTAGAGATCAGAGCTGAAAGGACGTCTGGCTCACAGGAAAGATCTCAGAGCAAGCTTGATTCACTGTTTTTACTTTTTTAAAATTGTTATTCTTTGTCTGTTTGTTTTGCTCAATTTTGTTTGTTTTATGTTTTACTTTTTTCTTTTTTTTTCTTCTCTTTTCGCTCTTCTCTGTTTTTGATAATGTTTTCGTACTTGGATTGTTTCTGTTATTTTACTGATTTCTCTTTTTTCTTTAGAACTCCTGTTTGAGTAAGGGAATTGTATACCAATACTGAGATTGACTGGCTTGTGTGTTTGTATGACTATCTGTATATTTGAGATTTTTTACTCTTCTCTTTGTGTCTGTTTTCATTTGTTAGTTGGTACATTTGTTATCTCTCTTACTCTACTCTCTCTCCACCTTCCACTTCCCCCCCTTTCCTGTTCCATTTTTTTTCCTTTTTCTTACCACATTTTGCTTTCAGGGAGCAAATTTACACCCCAATGCATGGACAAATTTCAGTGGGAAGGGGGTTCCAGGGTGCCCATACACCTGTCGGTGGATACTGAGATATGCAGATAGAAATGTATCACAGCTTCCACTTCAATTAAATCTCAAAACTACAAAAAAGTATAGCCCTGAAACTACAGGTTAACTTCAGAATTGAACAAAGTTGAATAAGTCACATAAGGAAGAATAGGAGATTGAGCAAACAGAAATAAAAATAACCCCTCCATCCCCAAACAACAGAATTAAAGAAGAGGGGGAAAAAGTGGAGAGGAAAATCTACACAAATGAAGAAACACCAAAAGAAGAATACAGGTCTCAAACAGATCCCTGGGAGGTCAGACACTGGGAAAACAGACTTTGGAACGCAAACAATGAAGAGCCCCCAGAATGATGGGTCACAGACTACAAACCCAGACATCAAGACATTAATAGAGAGAATAAAAAGAATTAAGGAGAGACAAGAGAGAGAAATGAGGGAGTTGATAACTGAGATAACAGCAGTAAAGAATACTGTGATTGAAATAAATAAACTAATAAGCATGGAGAGCAGAATTAGCCAAAGAGAAGAAAGAATCTCAGAGCTTGAGGAATAAAATATAGAACTAACCCAAACTGCCAAAAATATAGAAAAGAAGCTTAAAAAGACAGAACAAAACCTTCAAGAGATGAGTGATTATTTCAAGAGGCCAAACCTAAGAGTAATTGGAGTTTCCTGGAACAAACATTCCATGAAATCATTCAAGAAAACTTCCCTCATCTCATCAGTGATGCAAAAATTCAAACACAAGAGATCTAGAGAACCCCTACAAGACAACAAATGAGAAGACTAACCACCAGACACACAATAATTCGCCTTAACAAAGTAGGCATAAAAGAAAAAATCCTAAAGGCAGCAACAGAAAAAGGTCAGACTACCTACCAGGGGAGACCAATTAGAATAGCAGCAGACTTATCTACGGAAACACTTCAGGCTAGGAGAGCATGGGGCCCAATCTTCAAAGTTCTCAAAGATAAACAATTTCAACCAAGATAACCTGCCCAGCTAAGCTAAGATTCATCAGCAAGAGAGAAGTAAAATCTTTCCCAGACATTCAATCCCTAAGATCTTACACTGCCTCTAGACCAGCTCTATAAGAAACACTTAAGAAAGTATTAAACACAGAAGAAAAGGAAAAAAGAATGACAAAATTCTTCACAAGTTATAGGAAAAAGACTGAAAACACACGAGTCAACCCAAAAATCAAAAGAAAGACAACAAACAGGAACAAAAAAACTCTATAAGAACCCCATGACAAGGATAAACTCTCACATTTCAATGAATGTGAATGGACTAAATGCACCACTGAAAAAACATAGAATGGCAAAATGGATAAAATATCATGAGGCAACAATATATTGTCTCCAAGAGACTCATCTCACCAGAAAGGACACTCACAAACTCAAAGGAAGAGGATGGGAAGCAAATTTTCAGGTGAACAGAACACAAAAGAAAGATGGGAGCTGCGATCTTAGTATCAGACAACATAACCTTTAAGCTATCAAAAATTTTAAAAGATACAGTAGAACACTACCTAATGATAAAAGGTTCAATCCATCAACAAGAAATCCATCCTAAACATATATGCACCCAACATAGCAGCATCAACTTTCATAAGGCAGCTTCTAGGCAAACTTAAAAAAGATATTGACTCTAACACTATCATACCTGGGGACTTTAATATCCCACTAACAACCCTAAAAAGATCATCAGGACAAAAAATCAGCAAGGAGATCTGGAACCTCAGTGTGACTCTTGACCAAATGGACTTAAGTGATACCTACACAACATTCCACTCAACGACCATAGAATATACGTTCTACTCATCACTGCATGGAACATACTCTAAGATAGACCACACCCTTGGCCATAAATCAAGCATAAACAAATTACATAAAATTAAAATTTTTCCATGCACCTTTTCAGACCACAGTGGAATAAAAATAGACATCAACACCAACAAAGTTCCCTCAAAACCCACAAAGACATGGACACTAAAAAGCATGATGCTAAGCAACTCCTGGGTCAACATGGAAATCAAAACAGAGATTAAAAGATACCTGGAAACAAGTGAAATGAAGAAACATCTTACCAGAATCTTTGGGATGCCATGAAAGCAGTAGTAAGAGGGAATTCTTATCTCTACAAACCCATGGGAAAAAAATGAAAAAATCACAAGTAAAAGCCTAAAACGTCGTCTAAGGAAGCTGAAAAAACAAGACCGCCAAAACCTTAACTAGAGCAGAATAATCTAGATCACCAAAATAAAAGCCCAAATCCAGGACATAGAAGAAAAAAGATAACACAAAAAATCAGTGAAACAAAAAGTTGGTTCTTTGAAAGGATAAACAAGATTGATGTTTCCTTAGCTAGACTGACCTACAAAAAGAGAGAAAAAGCCCAAATAAACACAATCAGAACACAAAAGATGAAGTCACATCTGAACCTGAGGAAATACAAAAGATTATCAGAGACTACTATGTACACTTGTATGGGAAGAAACTTGAAAACCTAAAGGAAATGGAGAACTTTCTGACATCACACAACCTCCCAAGGTTGAAACAAGAAGAAATCGAGACACTAAATAGACCAATAACAATCCAGGAAATTGACTATGTCATAAGAAAACTACCTACAAAAAAAAAAAAAAAAAAAAAAAAAAAGCCCTGGACCAGATGGCTTTCCAGGAGAATTCTAGAAGGCATACAAGGAGGAACTGACACCAATCCCATTAATAAGTATTCCAAGCAAATGAGAAAGATGGAACTCTCTCCAAATCATTTTATGAAGCTAACATCACATTGATACCCATGCCAGGAAAAGACTCAACAAAGAAAGAGAACTACAGTCCCCTTAACATAGATGCTAAAATTCTCAACAAGATCCTAGCAAACCAGATTCAACAACACATCTCAAAAATCATCCACTACGACCAAGTGGGCTTCATCCCTGGGATGCAAGGTTGGTTCAACATTCGTAAGACAATAAATGTAATTAAATACATCAACAAACACAAAAACAAAAACCACATGATTATATCATTAGATGCAGAAAAAACTTTTGATAAAATCCAGCATCTCTTTTTGAAAAAAATCCTTGAACATCTAGGCATAGGTGGACCATACCTCAAAACAGTAAGAGCCATCTATGAGAAACCCACAGCCAGCATACTGCTAAACAGACAGAAATTGGAACCATTTCCCCTGAAAACTGAAACAAGACAAGGATGTCCAATCTCACCTCTCCTGTTCAACATAGTTTTAGAAGTCCTAGCTAGAGCAATTAGAGAAGAGAAGGCAATCAGGGGTATCCAAACAGGAAAAGAGGAAGTCAAGTTATCTCTCTTTGCAGATGACATGATTGTATACTTGAAAACTCAGGAGAATTGGTCAAAAACCTTCTTGCACTGATAACAGACTTTGGCAAAGTCTCAAGGTATAAAATAAATGTGCAGACAACAACTGCATTTCTATACACCAATAATAAAGAAATGGAAATCCAAATAAAAAGCATGATTCCATTCACAATAGTCACCAAAAAAAAAAAAAAAAAGAAAGAAAGAAAGAAATACCTTGGCATCTTCCTAACCAGAGATGTGAAAGACCTTTACAATGAAAACTACAAAACACTGTTCAAAGAAATCAAAGATGACACAAACGAGTGGAAAAATATGCCATGCTCATGGATTAGAAGAATCAACATTGTTAAGATGTTCATTCTACTTAAGGCAATCTATAGATTTAATGCAATACCCATCAAATTACCAGCAACATTCTTCTCAGACCTAGAAACAACAATACAGGAATTCATATGGAAACATAAATGACCAAGAATAGCCAAAACCATCCTCAGGAAAAAAAAAAAAGAAAGAAAGAAAGCAGGAGGTATCACACTCCCAGACTTCAAACTTTATTATAAAGCTTCAATAATCAAAACAGCCTGGTATTGGTACAAGAATAGGCATATAGACCAATGGAATAGAACTGAGATTCCAGAAGCAAAACCTCAATTTCTCAACCAACCTATCTTCGACAAAACCTCCAACAACCACCACTGGGGAGAGGAGAACCTATTCAGTAAATGGTGCTGGGAAAACTGGCTGACCATATGCAGAAGATTGAAACAGGAGCCCTACCTATCCCCATACACAAAAATCAACTCTAAATGGATCACAGACCTAAACGTAAAACCTTAAACTATAAGAACCTTAGAAAATGCAGGAGACACTCTTATGGAAATTGGAACTGACAACCATTCCTGATCAAAACCCAAAGTGCCCAGGCCATAAGAGATAAGATAGACAGGTGGGACCTCATCAAACTTACAAGCTTCTGCAAAGCCAAAGAAACCATCAAGAGAGCAGGGAGATAGCCCACAGACGGGGAAAAATTATCTGCCAACTCCATGTCTGACAAAGGCCTAATATCTAGGATCTACAAGGAACTCAAACATACTGAAAAGAAAAAAACAAACAGCCCCATCACAAAGTGGGCAAAAGATATGAATAGACAGTTCTCAAAAGATATACGAGCAGTCAACAGACACATGAAAAAATGTTCAGCCTCACTAGTCATCAAGGAGATGCAAATTAATACTACACTGAGATACCACCTAACTCCAGTCAGAATGGCCATCATCAATAACTCAAAAAATAACAGATGCTGGAGAGGATGTGGCGAAAAGGGAACACTTCCACACTGTTGGTAGGAGGGTAAACTAGTACAGCTTCTGTGGAAATCAGTGTGGTGATTCCTAAAAGTTCTAAAAATCAACCTTCCATATGACCCCGTAATCCCCCACTGGGAATATACCTGGAAGAACTCAAATCATTCTATTAAAAGATACCTGCATACGTATGTTTCTCGCAGCATTGTTCACAATAGCAAGAACATGGAACAAACCGTGCTGCCCATCAAAAGATGACTGGATTAAAAAAAAAAAAGTGGTACTTATACACAATGGAATATTATGCAGTCATAAAGGATCACAAAATCATGAACTTCGCAGCAACCTGGATGGAATTAGAGTCTACAATACTGAGCGATCTCTCACAGAAACAAAAAGCCGAGTATAACATGTTGTCACTCATAAGTGGTCCTTGAACAACTACTTCAATACTGTAAGAAAAGGACTGACTGTAGCAGGAAACTGCGGAGGGAAGGGGGGCAGGAAGGTGGGACTGACAGCATTGGAAACCTGCCTGGGAAAGTGGGGGCACACCTCATCAGCAAGGGTACCTGTGCAGTGAATATTTGTGTAACTAACCCTGAAATGTACCCTATGATTTTAAAATAAAAAAATTTTTAAAGTTAAAAAAAATATATCTTGCTAAGTCATGATGGGATATTTTAAAATAATTATTTTATTCTCATTTTCATCAGAAATAAAGTAGTAGTGCATATTCTAGATGTAGCTGAAGAATGGAGTGTTGGTTTTCCATCTAAATACATCTTACCAAGTGCTGCTGCAAGAATATCACATTAAAACTAAGACTTCCTTCACTTTAAGATTATTTTTTAGAAAAATGAATTTATAGACAAACAGGTAGAAACCTATAAAAACTGCCTCTGCTTCTCAATGAAAGTCATTTGACCTAAATGTCATCATTTTATGAAAAATTTCAAACATATACGACAGTGGAGATGATAGTGTAATAAACACCCATATCTCCATCACTCAGCATCAACAATGATCAATTTATGACTAGCCTTGTTTCAGCTGTATTCTTACCCCAAACTCTTACTCCTTCGATCTTTTTGAAGCAAATTCCACATATACTATCATATCATCTATAAATACTTCAATATGTACTCTAAAAGATGGAGACATTCAAAAATATCATTCTAATAATATCATACCTAAAAAAATTAACAATAACTTCAATCTCATCAAATGGTCACGTGTCCTCAACGTTTCACCTTTTTTTTTTTTTTAATTTAAATTCAAATTCAAATAAGGTTTGCATATTACAACTGGTTGATAAGTTCTGTGTTTCTTTTAATCTATAGGCTCGGCCAGGCATGGTGGCCCATGACTATAATATCAGCACTTTGGGAGGCCAAGGTGAGAGGATTACCAGAGACTACAGGTTCGAGACCAGCCTGGGCAACTTGGCAAGACCTCATCTCCACAATAAATAAAAAATTAGCTGAGCATGGTGGCGCATGCCTGTAGTTCTAGCTACTTGGAAGGCTGAGGTGGAAGGATCACCTGAGCCCAGCAGGTCAAGGCTGCAGTGGCCATGCCATTGTACTCCAGCCTGGGTGATAGAGTGAGACTCCAACTAAAAATAAAAATAAAATAATCTATATCTTCTCCTTCCCTCTATCATTTTCCCCCCTTGCTAATATTTTGCTGAAGAAACCAAGTTGTTTGTCCTGTAGTTTCCCAATCTGCATTTTTGCCATTTGCAACCTTATGATATAATTAACATGTCCCTGTTTCCTGAATTTTCTATAAACTGGTAGTTGGATCTAGGGACTTCATCAAGTTTGATGTTTTGAAGACTTATAGGTTGGAATATACTTCTGTCAGAAGGTATAGAATCACCATCCCACCCCATCTCTCTTTTTGTGATGTCAGTATTCACTGATGTTTATCGCCAAGTTCCATTAATGCATCAAGGTTCAGAAAATGGTGACACTTCAATTCTATGCTTTCTTTTTCATTTGTTAGTTGGAATATTTCTGTAAATCCCCCCCCTTCATAAATTTGGTTACTATGAGGCACAGTTCACAGAAGAAAGGCAGAAAAAATGCTTGATTTTTTTTTCCATCAATCATCCAGTTTTCAAAATAATGAGATGGTTCATTAGCATCTTCCAAAGGTAATGACCAATGAGATTTCTTTTTTATTTTTATTTTTGGTATCACTATAAACTCATGGATCTACGTATATTTGTTGTTGTACCCTTATTATTAAGTTGTTACCTCTATTGATTTCACCCATCTTTGGCCATGGAACCTATTAAGGTCATTTCCTGAGTAACTTTGACATGGCCTTGATAAGGTTTGATAACTTTTTTTCTGTTATAAAAACAAGATATTACATGTTCTTTCTGTATACTGCTTGCTGCATCCGGGGATCACCAACTTCTGGTTGAGCTCTAGTGGTTTTTGGTAGGAAATAGTATTTAGAGACCAAAGAATCTAGGTACTAGCGACGCACTGCCACTGGGTTAGTCAATGTAAGTCTTTCAGTGAACAGAACTAAAAAGTAATATTTTTTAAAGATTAAAATAAGCCATGTGTTCATTTTAATACTTCTATTTCAAATCCAGAATGGCACAGTTTTATTTGAACTCATCAATCCTGCATCTTTAATACCTTCTCTTTCCCATGTCACATCCTAGTTCTCATGATACCACCATAATGACTCATTTGCCTTATCCTAAAATATACATACATCAGTACCACACTGCCACCAATTATTTGCTCATGGAAAAAGTCTTTATCTTTTTACTTTGCTTATGATGCTTTTTTAAGTGGTTTTTTTTTTTTTTTTAGGTCTATCTAATCAAATGCATCACTCTTTCCTCTTATTGCTTCTAGATTTTGAGTCATTTTTAATTTTTTTTTTAACAAAATTTATTAGAGAAAGAAGAAGGAAAAGACAGAAACTTGCTAGAGCTGGCATGGGTGAGAGAAACCAGCTGAGTCACTGTTAGAAAAGTTTTCCCCACTCTAAGGTAAAGGAAGAATTCACCTATTACTTCTTTTTTAGTATTTACATGGTTTCCTTTTTAAACCTCTGATTTCCATTTAGAATAGATCCTAGCATAAGAGGTAAAGATTAAATTTTATTCTCTTTACATCTACCCCATATATCCCAACACTGATTATTTAAAATTCTACATTTCCTCACTGATTTGAGAGGCCGCCTTTACTGTGTATTATATTGTTTACATGAAATAAAGTATATTCTATTGTGCACCAATGGTCTGTATATTCACAGGTCAGTATCACACTAGTTGAATTTTTGTAACTTAATACTATACTTTAATATCTGATAGGGCTAGTATTTTACCTGATTTTATTTTCCATGGTTTTCCAAACTGCTGTTTTCAAATAAAATTTGCAATCAATTTGTCTAGCTGAAAAAAAAAAATAATAAAATTTGATGGCATTTTTATTGGGTTTTATTTTATTGAGTTACGTATTTACTTAGGGATAACTGACATTTATTGATCATTACCTTCTTATCCAAGAATATGGTCCATTTATCTTATAACTTTCTTCATACATGTTTTAGACATTTCTTGTTTAGACATTTTAATCTCTCCTTTTTTTGTTGCTACAGTAAATGGGGTCTTCTCTTCTGTAATATGTTCTAAGTGACTTCTGATTATATATATTAAAAATAGCCTGCTATACTTGCTAATTTAATAAGTCATTCTGTCTGTGGTAGTTTTCTCATGGATTCTTTTGCATTTTCTTGATATACAACATCATCAATAAGAGATTATTTTATTTCTTCTTTCTCAATTCTTATGCCTCAAATTTCTTTCTCTTGTCTAATTCCATTGGCTAATATCTCCAACAAGATATTAAAGAGTAAAAAATTTAAAGCCAATGTGCAATTATACTAGTAATTAGGAAAACATAACTTATAACAACAACATATCAAATTGGCAACATTAAAAAGTGCTGACCATGATGTGAAACAACGGGAATGCTTATAATGTGGTACAGGTGTAAATTTGTATAACTACTTTGGACAGCTCTTTGGAATTATCTAATAATATTGATCACTCCTTTTCTTAGTGTAAAGAAGAGAAAAGTTTACATACGTTCAAAAGAGCTATGAACAAGAATGCTCACTGCTGAGCTATTTGTAATGCAAAAATTGAAAACAATTTAAATATTCACTAAAAAACAATAAATATCTTGTGTTCTGCTCTGACAAAAGAACATTTACAGCAGTTAAAATAAGTAAATAAACCACGTGTCAACATGGAGAAGTCTAAAAAACACAATGTTTAGAGAAAAAAAGCAAGCTGAAGAAAAGAATACATATGATACCATTTATATGGCACTCAGAAAATGTAAGTTAATAGCATATAATTCTAATATCCATATTTAGTAGAAGCACAAAAGGACTGCAGTTTAGTAAAAGCATGGGTGGCAGTCGAATGTGCTTGGCGATGATAAGACCAAATTTCAGACACCACATTTCCCCTGGGGAAAATAAAAGGGAATGACTACAGAGGAAGTTTCCACTGTGTTAATGTTTTATTTTTTAAAAGTATCTACTTGCCTATTAAAAACCGGATATTAGGAAAATAGATTTTTATTACATTATTCTCTAACTTTTCTATAAATTCAGAACAGTCCAGAACAAAAGTTAATTAATTAAATTATAAACTTGGTTAGAACTCTCTTGGGAAACCAGCCAAAATACTCTGAGAGACGGAATCTCCCAGTTGAGTAAAAGACAGGAGAAAACAAATATTCTTGCACAGACATAATCAGTAATAAAGACAACACAACTGTTCAACAATTCACCCTGAGTACAGATAGCAAGAATCTGGTCATTGCTCTTGCCTGCTGAGGACATTAGCCAGTGTTCACATGAGGTCTATATAGGACATCAGCCTTGAGGCAGAAGACCTGAGCAAAAACAGAAATTTCACAGCAGAAATACCACGAAAGACTATGTAATATTGCTGATGTGATCTACTCTGTGCCATTTTCTTTCTAGAGTTCTTCTTAACTTGATATTATTAAAGTCTGAGAAATGTCTTAGATATTACAGGATAAATGTTTAGCCCATTAGAACCCAAAGTACAAAGTAACACCAGCTGTTACTAGGAGATTAACTGCAAAAAGAAAAAAAAATTAGACTTGAAGTCCCAGAATTAAGAATACTAAAGTGAATACCACTTTTATCTGGAAGAATCAACCAGTAACTCTTAGTGACAAGAGAGTTCATCACACTAAACAAAAATAGAATCAGAAAGGAAACAGACTAGAATCCAGCCTTCGAGCATCCTGTTTCAAAATAATGTATGTATCATTTATAGATCACGTTTATGAGAGTCTTCAGGCTGAAAAGAAAAACATCAAGTGGGGAAAAATGCAGAGGAAGCAAGAGCTCCTTTACGGTAACAAACACCACAGGCCTCTCCTACTTAACCACTAGAGGTCCAAAGCCCCAGAGTGTTCACCTCTGATCCGGCATCATTAGCCCCTGCCCTCTGCTCTAAAATCTTGTTTCTCCAGGAGTTTGTCCAGATAGTCACTTCCTTAGGCCAGGACAGCAATTACTTCTGTGGGGCTTGGGGAGTAAATGTTGATGCACTGCTTACTGGGGACACCCTACTACATGACATGGTATATAATGCATTCACCTATCAGTCAGAAAGATGCATTTCATCTTCTGCTTTACTGGCACAAGAATGCCAAACTCGCTTAACGTTTAGAAGTCAAGGCCAGCAAATACTTTCATAAAGGGTCACATTTTACCGTCTGTTTATGAGGCGTCAGTCACGACTACTCAGCAGCTGTCGCGGGGCAAACGCAGCCGCAGAAAGCGTGTGTGCAGCACAGGCACCGCTGCAGTTCAAAGAAATCACGAACGGGAGGGGGAGGTCCTGGATTGGCTCCACTGACCACAATCCGCCCACTCATGACCTAAAGCAACGGAGCTCACTTTGAAAGAGCACTGTCCCATCTGCCCATGTTAAGTTCTTTTCACTTTTTAAAGCCCAGTTCAATTCCAGCGTTCAGCAAACACATGTCCATTACTTAAATGCAAGCGATCTTTCCCTCAGTGAAACTTTTTTATCTACCTAATTCTCTGGGTTTCACTGCTCTGTTTCCTCTGAATAAAACACACAGTGCAGGATTTGCAGCCTTTTGAGATTAGTCCTTTTAGAAACTGGTGAAAGCTATGGATACTTGCCAAGGAAAATGCACATACACATATACACAGATTTTTTTATTCCATTTTATAGAGTTTACTGTTGATCTCAAATTTGCTGGAAGAGAGGGCAGCATGGCCAAGGACTCCAGGTTTCCATCATTATCTCTTGAAGTAGTTATCTTCTCCTGCATAACTACCCCAAAACTTGGGTGGCTTAAAACAGCAAACACGTGACAGCCTCTGTGAGGCAGAAACGAGCAAACAACTTGGCTGGGTGGCCCTGGTTTAGGATCTCTGATGAGGTGGCCGTCAAGATGTCAACAGGGCTATTGTCACCCAAAGACAGGCAGAGGTTAGGGGGCCAGCTAGCAAGGCAAGGCCTTCACATGGCTGTTGGCAAGAGGCCTTAGTTCCTCACCAGGTGGGCTCCATGGGCCCCAGTGCCCTCAAGTTAGCCGCTGAATTCCACCAGAATGAGTGATCCGAGACACAGACCAAAGAGGAAGGCACTGTGACTTTTACGGCAAGCTCTCAGAATTCACACTCTGCAACACGAATGCAACTGGAGATCATCATTCTAAGTCAACTATCACAGAAACAAAAAACGGAATAGGGCATGTTCTCACTCACGAGTGGGCAACAGACACTGGGCACGAAACCACAAAGGCCAGAACAACAGAAGCAGGGCGCTGCAGACAGACGGAGGGAGGGGAGAAGGGAAGGGTAAGGGGCATACAACCACCCGCCGGGTATCGGGACCGAGGTATCGGGACAGGGTATCGGGACCGAGGCTGAAGGTGGCGGGGGGAGCTTGCTAGAAGCCCAAAGCTCACCTGCACACTATTTATTTATGGAGCAAATCCTCACATGCACCCCATGACTCTCAAATAAATAAAATTTTAAAAAGAAATTCACACTGTCACACCACGTTGTTTCATCTGTAAGAAGCGAGTCACTAAGTCCACTTGAAGAAAGGAACATTTTTGAAAAATTAACATATTTCACAACCATTGCACACCTCCAAGAAACCCAATGATACCAAGAGGGTGGTATTATGTTCAATCTGCCTAGAATCCCTCACCGTTCCTAGTACCACACTTATTAAATAAATACAGCACCAACTCAGTAACATTTGCTAATAGGTTGGGACCAGGTATAATCCTGTAAACTTGGTAGCAAACAAACTTTAGAAGTATCTAAATAGAATCTTTAGTTATTTAACTTTCACAAATGAATTAAACTATAAAATGAAGAACAGATGACAATTCCTGAACTATACCCACACACAGCTTAAGTAAACTCTCCTATCCAAATTTTTGGCTAAGAAAGACCTTATATAAGATTTTTTAAAAAGATAGATCTTGTTGATAAGAGAGATTTATCATTTTGAGATTTTAAAAACAAACAAGCAAGCAAAATAAGCACAGCACAGACCCCTAACCAGTTAAGATTTACTTTCCAAACTAGCTGGGGGTGGGGCAGAAATCTTCCCCTGAGTACTTCCTAAACTCCCAACTTTTGGAATTTGCCCTTAAGGCTTTTCATCCAAGTTCTGTGTATATATAAACCTGCCAAGCACACAGCCTCAGGTGGCAGAGCTGCCAGGCACAATCAATACGGTTGCAGAGAATTAGATGTACAAGTCACATTAGCATTCATTAGTGTCACCTGTAAAAGTCTCTGGCGCATAAATAAAAAATTAAGATCTTCATGCACAAGTTAAATTTTTTAATTTTAATTTATTTTGTTTCAATAGATTTCAGTGCAAATGTGCACAGAGAATTTATATAAGAATTCCAAGGTACCCTAGAATAATAAGCACTTCAACATTTATAGGTCATGTCTCCAAGGTAAAGAAGCAGGATCTGTAGTCAGTCTGTATCTGTAAAGGCATCTGCATTCTTTAGGAGAGAGTATAACATAGGAAAGACTGAATTTCCCAATGGAAGTGTGAGCTAGAAGCCAATGACAGCTTTGGAATGGGCAGTTACCTCTCTACTGTCTTCCCCTCTTTCCTGGGATATGGGAGTAACACTTGGCTGTGGGTGCATACTTGAATAACAGACCCAGTAGTTGTAACTCATCATAGGCTAGTTTACTTTCTATCTCTAGTCCTGGGAAACCAGCATATTGGGCAGAGTTCAGCATGAGAGGCTGGCATGCATAGTGATGCCGTTTGACATATTTAGTTTTATAAACCCTTCCAGAGCTTACTTCTGTTTGAGTCCTTTGCTAAAAACTAACTTTACCACCTGGGTGTTTCTCATGAAGTCACCAGGTAAGTGGGGATGGTTTGCATAATGCATAATAATAGCTATAGATTAGACCCATTACTAGACTATATATATGTTCTACAAGTGCAGAGTTTTGTAGGTTTTATTCACGAATTGTACCTATCACCTAACATAGTATCAATTAGTTGAATGCATGCATAAATACATAAATAAACAAGCCACCCACCTTATCTAGGTAGGGTTCATGTGCGTTGGCAAAATACAAGCCATCGTTTAAGTAACTTAAAACATATTCATCTTAAATGTATAAAACTGTGAATCCTCTTATGAATTCTCTTCCTCGGATGGATCGGCACTCCTGGAAATTCCCAACACGCCCTGCCCCGCCCCAACCCGTTTCCCTGGCAGGACTGGAACCAAGCTATGCCTGACATACGCTGACACCTACTGGTTGCAATGGAAACTGGCGTCCCTCTGAAAATCGGTCATCCCTCGGGATCCTTGGGGGATTGAGTGGCTCCAGGGCTCCCCTTGGATACCAGAACCCACCGACACTCAAGTCCCTCATATAAAGTGGCATAATAGCGCACTGCACATTCTCCCATCTCTGTCTTCCTTAAACTATTTTCCAACTTTGGGCCATTTAATAACAGAGAAATCTATCTTTCTGAATTTACTCCACTCCATTTGTACAAAGGATATTCTTGTGCAATTCCTCCAAGCATAGTCTTGGGGCCTTATGTTTCCATAAGAAAGGGTTTCCATGACCATAAAAGATTTGTAGGTGCTACATACTGTATGTTCATCTTAGCAATTCAAAACTAAGGTCCTAAGCAGTACAGCAGTAAAAATATCTATAGATAATGTCACCGAGCCCACTGATTTACATTTTGTTTTAACAAAAATTATATTAATAAGAAGAAATTGTTGCACATTAACAACACTTCACAAAGACAATCGTATTTGATATTATTTGACTACTGCACCTTTGTCCCCTCCCACAAAAAATAAAAACAAAAACAAAACCTATTAAAATGTTTTGATAGACATTTTTGAAAACACATCCTGTAATTTCCCATCTTTATGCTTTGCTTGGGTGGTCTCCTCTTCAACCTCCTGCCCCCATTATTTTTCCATTCCTTAATTCTAGATGCACCTCCTCCATAAAGTTGTCCTTATATAGAATTAATCAGAAAGCCCCTACTTTAAGTCTATCATAGGACATAGCAGGTGGGTATATCTTACAGAGCTTTTGTGCAACTTGTCCATTTCCAAGAGTAAACATCAGACTCTGGAAGTACACACGGGCAGCCTGAGTGAAAGTCTGCTGAACTAAATGTGAGGGTAAGCACTGCAACCATTAAGTACTCACAGCAAGATAAAACTAAACCTTCAGTTTATAAGACAAACTGAACCCAAAAAAGAGTTTGAGGTGACACCTTTCAGACACTTACAAGTGTCTCAAAGTCATGGAATTGCAGAAAGTTAAATATATCTTTCCTAGAAGATAAGAAAACTGAAGCCTAGAGAAGAGGCTATAATTTGGTCTAGGCTTAGCTATAGTCAATGGAAAAATCTGGGAGTAGATTCCATATCTGACTCTAGTCCCATTGTAAAATGTCAAATGCCCTTCTACATCCTTAAAGTACCCCAAGTATTTCAGGTCGTCTCAATATTAAGTGCCCTAAAAATTACCTCCAACCATAGATGATGGAATTATTCCCGTGACCATCTTATTTCAGAGTGTTGAAGTCTCCCCATCAGGTAAGATGAATGAATTTAAGAAATACATTTCTGTAACCATATCATGAAGTCCTATGGCAATCTTTTTCAATTAGAAGAGAGCATGGCCACTTTAACCTTGTTCTAGATTCATTCTACTTTTCAAGAACACATTTGCAGAGTTAAATGTACAGTGAGCTAATAGTTTGAATATATTTATAACCATCTGAAGAACTATTTAGTTAACAATGTTGCTGAGAACTAAGAAATCTCTCTACCTCAATGCTCTGTTTTTGTTGCAGTACCTTAAAAACACAGATCAACTGATTTCATCACAGAGGTAAAAGGTGGCTGACAAGCCAAGGTGGGTCTGGAGACTATACCACAATTAAAACAGTTATGTCCACTGGGAAGAGAGTGGGTGGGTATATGAGTACAGTCAGCCTTCAGTATCCATAAGGGACTGGTTCCAAGACACCAGGATACCAATACCCACAGACGGTCAATTAAGTCCCTTATATTAAACGCCCTAGTATTTGCATACAACCTATGTACATCCTTCTGTATACTTTAAATCAACACAAGATTACTTATAATACCTAATACAGTGTAAATGCTATGTAAATCGTTGTGCTGTATTGTTTATCTGTATTTTTTATTGCTTGTATTGTTTATCTGCATTATTTTTTATTGCTGTATTGTTATTTTTATTGTTTTTTTCCAAATATTTTCAATCTGACAAGGAACCTGCAGGTTCCTCAAAGGAAACTTGAGAGCTGAATGTAATTAGGAATTAGGTCCAAAGAAGCCCAGAGAAAGCAAATCAAGCAGGAGACAGAAATAGGAGCTCAATGTGGAGAAAAGTGGGGAAAAAATGAAGTATTTGCAAAGAACCTCAGCACATGAGTCAAATGCAGAAGAGAGAGGGAAGACAGTCCAAAAAAGGGTCAAGATGGTTTGAAATTATTCACTGGCGCCCAATGATATGGAAATAAACTAAGATAGGCTCGAGGGCAGCTAAGACTGGTGCTTGCAACTCACAGAGAAAAAGAGTAGACACCAAAATTAGGTTTAGAAGCAGGAGCCAAGTTTAGGCTTAATTAGGGAGGTAATAAGAGTGGGAGCTTACAGGAGTCTTGATGGAATAAATCTGAAGAGTCCAAGAGCAGCTCTTAGTAAATAAATTCATTTCGACCACTATTTCTGCTTCACAGGCAGTGGTTTCAGATAGTCTATAAATACTGACAAAAGGACATGTGGCAAACATAGCCAAGGATTTTGAAGACTGACCTGTTTTTAAATTCTAAATGTACTACATCTTAGCTGTGCCTCAGTAGGCAAGTTACCTTAAATTCTAAGTGATGGTAACCACAGCACGTTCTCCAGAGACATTATGGGGATGCAATGATATAATGTATAGAAAACTGTGATTTAGACTAAAAGCTCAACAAATGAAAGGTAATATTATTATTAGATCATTACAACTACAATATTTTTCCTTAAAGACTTTAAAGGGAAGAAGCTCAAGCTTATAAAAAAAAAAAAAATAGTACTCGAATCCACAGAAAATGCAAAAACATTACCCCCAAGAAAAAGAAAAGTGGGAGTGGCAGTCTATATTCAACCTTATTTGAACCCAGAGACACCTACCTGTATTTAGAAAACTCAACTATACTTGAGTAACTTTTAAGAGTTAAATTGAACAACCTAGCATATAAACTGTCAACTCTTCCTCCCAAATCTCCCCTTTTGGCTTTATTGATTTAGAAACAAGCTCTGTGACAAAATTAGCAAGGTTAAGTCACAGCACTAGCAAAGGTATCATTATTTTATGTTGCTAAAATGAGAAAAATGATGGAAATAACAGATGCTAAGAAATAAAAGTTAAAAAAAATCCAGAGCCTAAAATAAGTTACTATATATTTATTTTATTTTTATATAATTCCCAAAGCTACAAGAAATAGTTTACCATCCATGGACAATAAAATAAATTTTTTATAGATCTGTTAATGAAGATCTTCCCCATACGAGAATACTTATAACCATATATAAATATATATATATATGTGTGTGTGTGTGTGTGTGTGTGTGTGTGTGTGTGTGTGTGTGTGTTTTACAACTATACATATAACCAACTTTACTTATAGAGATATTGTAAAAATAAAAATAAAAAACACGGACACAGATTGGAAGGGAAGTTTAGAGTCCTATGGGTAATTACACACTCCCAGCAAATTCACTGAACTAATATACATGACCTACATAGATGGATTTCTGATTAGGCATCACAGCATGTGACAGACACAGGAAAAAGTAGGGTTGAGGCAGTTAAACTGGAGTCAGGCTATAAAAGACCTCAAATACCAGCTCAAAGAGATAAAGATTTGGGTAAGCAAACAGAAGCAGGGGATATGACTAGGAGGACCTGGCTGGCTGCAGAATGTAAGATGGATGACAGTTTACACAGGTTGAAGAGGTACACATAAATACCGCATGAAGAGGGACAAATACCCGAACTAGGTTGATGTAATGATGAAAAGAAAGATGTGAATGTGATTTTGAAGGCAGAACGAATAACTGGTTGGATGTGGGAGAGGTGGGAAGCAATTATAGGCCAACTTTAGGTTTTAAGTCTGGATAACTGGGAGAATCATGATGCCATTGATGGATACACAAATAAGAGGAAAGATGTTTGACAGGAGCGTTAATGAGTTTCTTCCATCTTGGGAGTACTGAATTTGTGAAGTTAGTGAGCTATCCAGCAGAGACAACATCAAGACAAGATGGAGAAGAAAGCAAAGAACTTAAGTTCTTTCACTTGTTTCATCCACTTTAAAAAAGTTGTTGCTAAGATACACAAGGAGGCATGTACAAGGGTCTTCACTACATAACTGTATCAGAGAAAAATACAAAATAATTTTAATAGAATGACTAAATACATCATGAAATACTTACATTATAGAATATCATACAGCTGTTTAAAGAATGAGATACTCATCAAAAAGGGTACCTGCACAATGTATATTTGTATACTTAACCCTGAATTGTACCCCACAATTTTAAAATAAAAAAATTAAAAGTTGAAAAAAAAAAAGAATGAGATACATCTATGTACACTGATGAGACATAATGTGTGAAAAAGTAAACTGCAAGAGGATATTACGGGAAATGATATCATTTATGTCAAAAAAATGAAAATAAAAACAAATGTCCAGGTGCAGTGTCTCACACCTACAATCCCAGCACTTTAGGAGGCTGAGGCAGGAGGATCACTTGTGCCCAGGAGGGCAAGGTTGTGTGGAGCCATGATTGTGTCACCGCATTCCAGCCTGAGTGACAAAGACCCTGGGTGCTTCAAAAAGAGAAAAAAGAAAACAAAATATTTCGGCATACACTTCTAGGAATATATATAAACACAAGTATATATTTAGATAAAGGTCTGGGGCAAGATACACGGCAACCTGCTTACACCAGTAACTTAGGTAGAGGGGACTGGAACTGGACATGGTGGTCAAGGGGATTTGTGCTTTGTCCTCTGCCGCTGAAATTGCCTTACAAGAAGAATGCCTTCATTATTTACCTGGGAATTTAGGAATGATTAATTTTTTAAGGCAAGTAGACAATTTTTCCCTGAAGGAGAGAAAATGGCAAGACTAAGGTCCTGGCAGTTGGTATTATGCAGTGATGCAAAGGATGTCCCATGGCAGACAGTGATGTGGCTAGAGGCCTTTGGCCTCAGGTCCCTGAGACAAGCACTTGCTACCACAGTAGGTGTTACAATAGCAGCCAGACCTAACAATGGTGTTGCCAATAATGAAACATCCAATTTATTCTGGATTTCAAGAGAGGTGCATGTACCTGGAGGGCTCTCACAGCCACCTCGGGCAACCCCTTTGGGTCCCCTCCCACTGTGGGAGCTTTTCTGTCCTCTCAATAAATCCTGCTTTCAAAAAAAAAAAAAAAAATGAAAGAAACTCACTTCTTCCCTTTACTCCTACTGACTTTAGAATGCAAAGCTCATTTTTCAACCACGATGTCTAAAATCAAAGTAGAGCAAACAGGGACACTGCAGTTATTGTACATGACAAACGTCAACCTAAAATTCTAGCAGACACTAAAGATTAAGCACCTTTTTCTTTATACTCATTATCCCACATTAAGCCAATACATTTCTTTACAAAAATCATATGAAAAATCTTGAAGAAAATTTAATTTGGGGCATATATTTGAATAAGTGCTAAAACTTCATTAAGGGATTAGAGGTTTTCTCAATATATTTTAAAGAGCTCATTTCCCATCAATAATCTTTGGTATTTTTAAAAATAACATCTTAAGAAGCTTCAGATGTATAATTAAAAGTTTTCTCCTCTACCAGAGCTAAGTTTCAATAAGTGATTAAAGTCCCTTTCCAACTCTTAATAAAAGTAGGCCACATAGATTCTGTAGTCCATCACTGAAACAGCACAAGAATAATACAATGCCCTTTGCAAAGAGTCAACCAAACTTTAACCCTGATGAACCCAACTATCTGCTTTCTCAGTGCTTGAGCTCAGTAAATGACAAGCTGGAGAAAGTCATACCCTAAGAAAGATTAATATCGCAGTAAACCCGTGATCACTAACCTCAAGTGGGCAATGAATGATGCCAACCGATTCCACACGTCCTCTGGTCATCCTATTGACCTCCTCTCCAAATGATCATCTTAAATTTTCTCTATTCTCCGCAAACCTCCAACTGTCCACTACCCCCATTCCTCTCCCTTTTGTGCCTCTCCCTTTGCCTCCTATTTTACAGACAAAACAGATGCCATCGGAGGACAAGCACCTCACCTTCCCAAAACCTCACCTGCAAACCTATTCCATCCACTCCAGTCCCAATCTCCCGCCCTTACCTTATCAGCCAACCCTTCTTCTTCAAGTGCAATCGAGCTCCTCTTTCTGGGGGGGGGGGTCTACCCCCCCCTGCCGTCCTGTAGTCAGCTCCCAACTCCCCTCCTATCTCTTCTACCCTTCACAGGCAAACTTCTTGAAGTACCTGTCCACACTCTGCATCTCTGTTTCATTACCTCTCACTCACTGCTCACCCACTGCAAGCCAGTTTCCAGCCCAGTCTTCTGACAAGACAACCCCTGCAGAGTGACCTCTGTAATCTAAATCCACTGCACACTTTACATCCAACATCTCACCTCACCTCTCAGCAGCAACTGACCACTTCCTCCTCAAAGCAGTTTCCTCCCTTTGGGACTATGGAACAATTCTCTGTGGGTTTCCTCCTACCTTTCCCCTACTCCACAATCTCCGTCCAGACTCATCCTCCACTATCTGGTCCATAAATGTAGGCGTTCTGCACTGCTCGGTCTTGCATTCTTTTTCCCGAAACACTCTTACCCATGCCCTTAGGGATAAATTAAATTCAATTGTGATCAATATGCAGATAATTCACAAACTGACAAATCCAGTACCAAACTTTCATCAGAACCCCAGGTATAAATATTAATTTCGCCTGCTATTTCCTTTGAATGACTCAAACATACCTCAAACTCAACTTGTACAAAACTGTACCTCCCAAACTGATCTTCTCCCAAAACTCAATCTCCTTCCTATGTTAGATATCTGTCTCCATATATAGTGGTTCGTTCCCTAAGTCCCATCAATCAAGTACTGTAATTTTACTTACTAAGTATCTCTTAAATCTATCTCAATTACCAACATCCAGGTTCAAATTATAATAATTTCTCTTAGGCTGCTGCAATAGCTTTCTATCTGATCAACCCAAACCTGAGTGGTCTCTAGACGGCCACCAGAATAATCCGTCTGAAGCATAAATTAAACCATCCCTTCTTTTTCTCTGGATAAAACATTCAATAGATTTTTATTGTTCTTAGCATAAAGACAAAAATTTTAAAAGTCCTTTTGGGACCCTGAATCGGTCTGGCTTCTCACGACTATGCCTGTGTCCCACGCTGTTACAGCCATCTTGGCTTCTTCCCATCTCTGTGCTCCCTCCCTCTCCGTCCTTTGACATGACTTTTCCCCTTGCCCAGATGCCCTTCACACAGTTAACTTCTTCTTCAGACAGTAGTCAAGCATCAACTCTTCATGCAGTCTTACCCAGACCCAGTTTGTCTCTATAGCACCATATATCTCTTTGTATACAGCATATGTAGCACTAGTTAGGTTGGAATTCTGCATCTGCCTTCCTCACTAGACTGTAATAAGGTCTGTGATATAAGGCATATGGTCTCTTTTAGCTCAATATTAAATTCCTAACACCTAGCATAGCAGTATGCATTTAAAAAGCATTTATTGAATAAGGGAATGGATGAAAATGGCCTTCTCCAATACCTGAGGTTGAAAACTTGCTTAATGTCCAAATTATACAGATTCTTAAAATTCAGTCTCTTTGGACTAGTGCCATTGAAAACGTCTTCTTCCCTTTGCATCGAGATTCCCTACAACAGCCTTGCAGAACGTACCCCTAAGTTCTAGTTTCTGTCCAGTTCACTCCATCAGAGCTGACAGAATGGTGGGCAACAAGTTCCCATGGGAAATCAAGACGCTACAAGGAAGAACCAAAAGGAAAAAGAGACCATATGAGGAAAGAGGTGCTTAAAGCCACCCCTCCTGAAGACATCTTGCCTGGAGAAGAGAATCGAGGAGACGGGTTATCCGAATGACGAAAGAGTTATCATATTCAAAAATTAGCAAAATACTCAGTAACTCTGGATGAGAACTCTGGCAGGTAGATCTCACCCCAATAAAATGAAGACTATTTTATCAATGAGAACCTCAATGCGGTTGCTTTTTTAAGTCATAACTTTGCCATGATCCAGTGGATTCAGACACAATCTGGTGAAATGAATATCACAGAAAACAGTTGTTCTCAATTTTTTCAGCTGAGGAACTCTTTCTTCAGAATAAACAAACAAGCAAACACCTCTTGAGTAGAGCCTAATTTTTTTTTTTTTTTTTAAGTTAAATGAGAACATCTTCACAGGTAGATGAATAACCCCGCCGACCCAGTCCTCTGGGAGTTACATAGCTGTCTATCAGCCGCAGTCCCGAGAATCCATTATGTAAACATGTGTACACTTTTCCTGCACAATCCTTTTCGGTGTTTAATGAACAGGGGTGGAGTGAAGGGAAATGAAAGAGAGTACTTCCTACATTTTTTTTGCTATTTTCATTAATTCAGAATACTGTTTTAATTAACAGAATACTATTCTCCACAAAAATCTGCCCCTCGGCTGCTATGGTTTGAATGTTTTGTCCTCTCTAAAATTCATGTTGAAACTAAATTCCCAATGAAATTGTATGAAGGGGTAGGGCCTTTAGAAGGTGATTAGACCATAATGAATCTGTCCTCCCGGATGGGATTAGTACCTTTTACAGGCGCTGGAGGGAACTAGTGGGGCCCTTTTGCTCTTCAATGTTTTTCACCATGCTAGCACTTAGCAACAAGGTGCCATCTGGGAAGCAAGGAACAGGCCTTCACCAGATGTCAGACCTGCTGGCATCTTGATCTTGGACCTCCCAGTCTCCTGCACTAGGAAAAATAAATCTCTAATGTGTATAAATTACCTGGTTTTGGGTATTTTGTTATAACAACACAAGGAACTAAGACATCAATGCTTATCTAGATTTTGGTCTCCTGAACTTTTGGGAGGTATATTTACTATGCTGCCTTAACTTGACTTTAAGTTCCTTTATGGCAGAAATCTCTGTCCTCCTGCTTTGGACTCATTTACAATACTAAGTACAGTAGGAGGCAATAAAAATAGGAAAAAAAAGCCCTGAAGCCCTTCCGACAGGAAAGGTTAAGACTGCTGCTTCAGTTCTGACTCATAAAAATGTCTCGCATATGATTCAAAAACGTGAACCCCTCTTCCCTCTGCTTATCCAATCCCAGTCCCCAAACTCCTTTTAATTCTCATAGCTCATGACTATATTTGTCTCATATTCTTTCATTAGAAGAAGGAAACCAGGTTCTCCACAATGAAGCAATCGCAAGACTGCTTTTCATAGGAAACCTGGAATCTCTAGGAAAAAAGTGCCCTTTCGGTACATGTCATGGTTTTATTTCCTATGTGTCTTCTTCCATGATTACAAATGGACTCGTGAGTAGCATAGAAATTTGAATAAAACAAGCTTTAGTTTAGACCATTGTACAGTCATGCATCACTCAACGATGGGGACACATTCTGAGAAATGTGTCATTAGGTGATTCCATCTTTATGCAAACTTCATAGATGGTACTTACATAAGACAAGATGGTGGTACATCCTACTACACACCTAGGCTATAAGGTACAGCCTATTGCTCCTAGGCTACAAATCTGTACAGCATCGTACTGTACTGAATATTCTAGGTAATTGTAACTGTTTGTATATTTATATATATATATATCTAAACATAGAAAGGGTACAGTAAAAATATAGAACTATATAATCTTATGGGATAAGTCCGTCACTGATTAAACTGTCATTATGTGGTGCACGATTATATTCGCCAAAGGAGAGATTTTTCCCAATTACAAGCAAAAGAAGTATGTGCTTAATTTGCTTAATAATGAAGAATGGTGTTTAGGTGGATACGTTTTGGTGACAACATAGTACTAGCCCTATAGGCACCTGACTATTTTCCTGTATTTTTAGATTAATTTACACTCAATGGATTCCTGTTTTAAGAAATTAAGGCACTGGACTTCTAAAAAAATTACAACTATACCCTTAGATTCTTATCTATAACATCAGATATGAACATACTATAAATCAGAAGTTTTGCTACTGAAGTTACATACTAAGATACACAAATATTCACTGAATATAGTACAGTAGGCAGCATATTTTGGGGAGTAATCAAAATACTGACACACTGTAAATTCTCAGGAGAATTTTTCTTGCGAAAAATGTACATTTATAGTGTCATTTTTAGATCCCCTAAAATTTTATGGTGAGAGACTACATGATATAATGAAAAAGCAACGAATTTGAAATCAGGACAACCTGACTCTAATTCTGGCTCTACCACTAACAAACTGACTGACTGAAGTGATTTCTCTTTTTGTATTTCAGTTTCCTCATTTTTAAAACATATGACTTGGACATTCATACCTGAGGTTTAAGTTTATCCTACTCTGCAAAGTCAACGTACCTAATTGGAATGCGCTGACTATGTCACCTTGTGACTCCTATGTGGAAGTAGAATTAATACTTTTTTAAGATGGTGTAATAAAGGTTCTTTAGGGGTTGGTGATACTTATCAATTCATTCCTTCATTCACTCACTGACTCATTTATGCTAGCATCATATTCACACACTAGTCAAATAAATTAACACAAAGTGAGCAGGTAACACAATTATTAAATAACAGGTCGGAGATATTCTGCAGTATATACAATTAGTATCAATTAACCTTTGGCTTGTTTTCAGATTTAGGGGGTACTAGTGCATGTTTGTTACATGGGTATATTGCATCCTGGTGTGGACTGGGCTCCTGGGGTATTCACTCCCCAAATAGTGAGCACTGTACCCAACAGGTAATTTTTGAACCCTGGTGCCCCCAACCCATCATCCTCCACACTCTTTGAGTACCCAGTGTCTACTATTTCCATCTTTATGTCCATGTGTATCCACTGTTTATTTCCTATAAGTGAGAATATGCAGTATTTAGTTTTCTGTTTCAGAGTTAGTTCACTGAGGTTCCATCCAAGTTGCTGAAAAGGACATGATTTTGTTCTTTTTTGTATGGCCGTGTAGTTTACACAGTGTACATATACCACTTTGTCTTTATCCAGTCAACCACTGATGGGCACCTGGGCTGGTTCCATGACTTTGCTACTGTGAATAGTGCAGTGATGAACATACGAGTACAGGTGTCTTTTTTATATGATTTCTCCTTTGGGTAGATATCCAGTAGTGGGATTGCCAGGTCCAATGATTGTTCTATTTTTAGTTCTTTGACAAATTTCCATGCTGTTTTCCACAGAGGTTGAGCTAATTTACAATCCTACCAGTGTTATGAGTGTTTCCTTTTCTCCGCATCCTCATCAACATCTGTGGTTCTTTGACTTTTTAATGATAGCCATTCTAACTGATGTGAGATGATATCTCACTGTAGTTTTAATTTGCATTTCTTTGATGATTAGTAATGTTGAGCATTTTCTCATTTGTTGACCACCTGTATGTCTTCCTCTTTTAGAAATCTCTGTTCATGTCTTTTGCCAAGAGGTTTTAATGGAGTTGTTTCTTTTTCCTTGTTGAGTTGCAGGAGTTACTTGCAGATTCTAAATATTAGTCCCCTGTCAGAGTAAACATAAAACAAATACTAACCTATTCTGTAGGTTTTCTGTTCACTCAGTTATTGGAATGCACTGACAGTGTCATCATAAATTCCTTGCCTAGGCCAATGTCCAGAAGAATTTTTCCACTATGATTTTTATAGTTTCAGGTTTTGCATTTAAGGCTGTACTCCATCTTTTTTTTTTTTTTGCTGGTACTGAACAAGGCTAGTTGGTAGCACTATCAAATGTATGTTTTATTTTTTTGTTTTGTTTTTTTTTTGAGCTGGAGTCTCACTCTGTTGCCCAGACTGGAGTGCAATGGCCGCTCCCAGCCACCACAGCCTCGACCTGATGGGCTCCGGCGATCCTTCTGCCTCAGCCTTCCGAGTAGCCGGAATTACAGGCATGTGCTACCACATCCAGCTGATTTTTTTTTTTTTAATTTGTTGTAGAGATGAGGTCTCGCTGCCCAGGTGGGTCTCGAACCCACAGGCTCAGGCAATCCACTCACCTCAGCCTCCCAAAGGCGTGGGATTACAGGCTGAGCCACCGAGCCCGGTGGCATTACTCCATCTTGAGGTAATTTTTGTATAACAGGGGTCCTGGTTCATTCTTCTGCATATGGGTAGCCAATTTTATTAGCCCCATTTATTGAATGGGGTGTCTTTTCTCCATTGGGTACTTTTGTTGACTTTATTGAAGATCAGTGGCTTGTAGGTATGTGGCTTTATTTCTGGGTTCTTTATTCTACTCCGTAGATCTGCCTGTCTGTTTCTGAACCTGTATCATGCTGTATTTGTATTTCATTACTGTATTAAGTTGTGGGGTGCATGAAAATTTACTCCAAAAGTAAACTGCATGCAGGTGAGGTTGGGTTTCTTGTGAGCCCTCTGTCCAAGTGGTCATGGATCTGGTGCCTGGTGTGTGGTTGTGTGCCTCATATCCCGCCTCCATTCCTCCCTCCCTCAGCAGCGGCCAGCTCTGTTGTGCTTGTGCATCCAGTGATCAGGGTCCACTTACAAGAACATCCAGTATTCGGGGTTTTGTTTCTGTGAGAGTTTGTGTGGGATGATGGTCTCCAGCTGCATTCATGTTGAGTTTGAGGCAAGCTGCAGCAAGAACCCCTGTTCGTTATGGCTGTATAGTATTCCACTGTGGATCTGTACTACACTTTCTTGATCCACTCCATTTTTGATGGGCTGTGTTGGCTCTATGTTTTTACTCTGTGAAGAGTGTTGCAGTGAACATATGTCTGCAGGTGTCTCTTTGGAGGAGCGATTTATGTTCCTCTGGGTATATTTCCAGAAGTGGGATTGCAAGACTGCATGGTAGTTTAATTTTTATGTTTTTGAGAAAACGCCAGACTGCTTTCCACAAAGGTTGAACTAGCTTACATTCCCACGAACAGTGTAGAAGCTTTCCATTTTCTCCTCAGCCTTGCCAACACCTGTTGTTTTTTGACTGTTTAATGATAGCCGTCTTTACCAGTGTTTACCACCATCCATTATAGTCTTGATTTGCATTTCTCTGATTAGTGATGCTGAGCATGTTTCATGTCTGCAGGCTGCATGAATTCCTTTGAGAAGTGCCTGTTCATGCCCTTTGCGCAGTTTTTAATAATTTTTTCCTGTCAATTTTTTGGAATTCCTTGTAGATTCTGGATGTTAAGCCTTTGCCGGATGCACAGTTCACAAATATTTTCCCCATTCCATGGATTGACTCTTTACTCGCTTGATGGTTTCTTTTGTTGTGCAAAAACTTTTAAGTTTGATAAGGTCCCACCTGTCAATCTTAGGTTTTGCTGAAGTTGCTTTTGAAGACTTGGTCATGAATTTATTGCTTACTCTGATGTCCAGGAGGGTGTTTCCTAAGTTTTCTTCTATGACTCTTATAGTTTGGAGTGAGGTTATGGGAATGCCTACATTTTTTCAATCCTGGGCTTTCGAGGGCTTTGGGGGGATACAGGGAGTCAGGGAGGGCTAGGTCAGACTGGACCACTCTCCAGCTCCCCTGCTGCCAACACAATCGACTACTCCAGTGGGAAACAGATCTCCCGGATGCTGTGGCCACACTGCAGGGATGGCTGAATCTTTTCTGTCCTGCAAGGGTTCACACAAGGAGAGAGAGAGGTTGCCAAGACAACAGCCCTTCCCCCACCCCTGCTGCTGATGGCTCCCCTTTCCTTTCCTTGTCCGAGCCTATCTGCACTCAGAACTCAAAGTATCTTTCCACAGCAAGTTTTTTCCCGTGGGCTGAAACGGGCTGCGCTGCCTACCAGATCCCCAGTTATGCTCACTGTGGCAATCAGGAGGGTGGACAGGCCCCTGGATGCTGCGGCAGTGGTGCAGGAATGGCAGAGCTCTCTGTCGCACAGAAGCATTCACGAAGAGAGAGAGGTTACCAGGACGACAGGGCTCTTTCTGGCATCTCTTCCCTAGCTGGCAGCTGACCACCTTCAGAACTCGGAAGTTCTTTCAGCAACAGGGGTTCTTGCTGCAGCTTGCCCCAAACTCAAGCTGCCTGCAGTAGTGGACCTGCCCTCAGGGCAAGTGAAGGTGGCTGGGCTGGGATCTTTCCTGGCCCGGAGGCTGGCTGTCAAGTACAGCCTGCAGGGAACGAGTTTTTGGGGTTTGGCTGTAGACATTCAGGGCCCAAAACCCCAAAAACTCCACAGCTCCACATGGGCTCCACAGCTCCACATGGGCTCTGGCAGCACGTAGTGGAGTCCCTTAAGGCTCGGGGGCCCTCCAAGTCCACAGTAGTAGCAAGCGCCGAGTACCTAATTTCCCATACCCACATCCATACGTTGCTGTTTCCAACGTGAGCAGAGCGGAGAAAGCGCTTCCTGGCTCCACAGCAGGCTGCCTGTTCTCTCTCCTCCCTGCTCTCTACTGTTCGCCTCAATGGGCCTCTGCAGGTTGCGGGATGCATCCTCCATCTCAACCTGCTCTGATTGCTCCCATGCTGTTTTAGTTACTACACTATTACAGCAGATTGAAGTCAGGGAACGCTACGCCTCTGCATTTGTTCTTTGTGCTGTGGTTATTTGGGTTCTTTTCAGGTTCCATATGAACTTTAGAATAATTTTCTAATTCTGTGAAAAATGATGTTGGTATGTTGATAGGGATTGCACTGGACCTGTAGATTGCTTTGGGCAGTATGGCCATCTTAACAATATTGATTATTCTGATCCATAAGCATGAGATGTATTTCCATTTGTTTGTCTCGTCTATGATTTCTTTCCTCAGTGTTTTGTAGTTCTTATGGAGATCTTTCACCTCCTTGGTTAAATGTATTCCTAGGTATTTTGTTTGTGGTTATTGTAAATGTGATTGATTGAGCTCTTGATTTGGTTCTCAGCTTAAGTGTTATTGGTGTATAGAAGTGCTACTGATTTTTGTATGTTAAAATATATATTTATAAAGTCCAGAAGTCTTTAGAGTTTTCTAGGTATACAATCATGTCATCTGCAAAGATAATTTGACTTCCTCTTTTCCAATCTGAACGCATTTTATTTACTTCTTTTTTCTTGCCTGGTGGCTAGGATTTCCAGTACTAGTTTGAACAGGAGTGGTGACTGTGGATGTCCTTGTCTTGTTCCAGTTCTTAGGGAGAATGTTTTCAACTCTTCCCCATTAAGAGTGATACTGGCTCTGGGTATGTCATACATGCCTCTTACTATCTTGAAGTATGTTCCTTTGGTGCCAAGTTTGTCGAGGGTTTTTAACATGAAGGAATGCTGAATTTTATTGAATGCCTTTTCTTTAGCTATTATGATGTTTATGAACTATTGAGACTTGCTCTATGGTCAAGCATATGGTCAATTTTGGAGAATGTTCCCTGTGGAGACAATGGTTTTTTTCCCCTATGGTTGTTGAATAGCATGCTCTGTAAATAACTATTAGGTACATTTGGTCTGTAGTCCAGTTTAAGTCTAGAGTTTCTTTGTTAATTTTCTGCCTCAATAATCTGTCTAGTGATGTCAGTGGGTTGTGGAAGTCCTCCACTATTATTATATTGCTATCAGTGTTTTCTTAGGTCAAGCTTTTCTTAGGTCAAACATTCTCCCTAGGAAATGGAACAAGACAAGGACATCCACTGTCACCACTTCTGTTCAAACTAGTGCTGGAAGTGCTAGCCATCAGGCAAGAGAAAAGAAATAAAATGCATTCAAATTGGAAAAGAGGAAGTCAAACTATCTTTGCAGATGACATGATCGTATACCTAGAAAACGCTAAAGACTTCTGGACTTTATAAACGACTTAAGTAAAGTTTGTTTTATGAATCTGGGTGCTCCGGTGTTGGGTGCATATAAACTTAGAACAGTTCTTCTTGATGTAGTGAATGCTTTGCATTATATAATGCTCCTTGTTATTTTTCCCCTCACTGTTGTTGGTTTCACATCTGTTTTATCTGATAAGAGAATGGCTGCTCTTACTCACAAATGTTTTACATCTAGGTATTTTTTCCCACCCATTTACAATGAATCTGTGGTTGTTTTTAGTAAGTAGGTCTCTTGTAAGCAGCAGATGATTGGGCCTTATCCAATTTGCCACCCCATATATTTTAAGTGGAACACATTTAGGTCATTGATAGTCAAGGTTAATATGTGAGATTTTGCTCCTGTCATAGTGTTGTTAGTTAGCTGCCTTGGGATTTCAGTTATATTCCTGCTTTATGGTATCTGTGAGCTTTGTACTTATGTGACCTGTTATGACAGCGAGTATCATCCTTCTGTTTCTGTGTTTAGAACTCCTTTGAACATTTATGGTAGGTCCGGTCTAGTGGTGCTAAATTCCCTTAGCATGTGTTTATCTGGTAAATACTTTATTTTTCCTTCATACATAAAGCTTAGTTTGGCAGGATATAAAATCCTTGGCTGTCATTTTCTTTTAATCTTTTGGGAGGCTAAACATAAGCTCCCATCTCTTCTGGCTTGTGGGGTTTCTGCTGAGAAGTTCACTGTTAGTCTGATGGGATTTCTTTTTCTAGGTGATTCTTCTTTCTCTTGCCACTCTCAGAATATTTCCCTTCGTGCTGACTTTGGAGAGTCTCATGATTGTATGCCTTGCTGACATTCTTCTTGCAACGTATCTTCCGGGGTTCTCTGAGCATCTTGTATCTGGATGTCTAAAGTGCTCTTAAAAGCAGGAAAGTTGTCTTGAATTACTTCTTCAAATAGGTTTTACATGCTTTTTACTAAATCTTCTTCTCTCTCTGAAATATTTATAATTAGTAAGTTTGGACACTTTACGTAATCTCATATTTCTATAAGGCTTTGTTCCTTGTGTGAAATTATCTTTATGTTTGTCTGACAAGGTTAATTCAATAAACCTGTCTTCCAGCTCAGAAATTCTTTCTTCTACTTGGTCTTGCCTATTGTTAAAGCTTTCAGATGTATTCTGTAATTCCTGTAATTAATTTTTAATTAATTCCTATAATTAATCCTGTAATGAATTTTATTTCCAGAAGGTTTTTAAAAAAAAATAATGTCTATCTCTTGATTCATATCCTAGATTGATTTACTGATATCTTTGTGTGGGTTTTCCCCTTTCTATTAAATCTAATTGTGCTTCTTTAAAAATCACTATTTCAAATTCTTTATCTGGTGTCTCAAATATTCGACTTTTGTCTCAGAGCCACAGCTGGAGCGTTAGTATGTGCCCATAGAGGAGTTATAGTACTGTTTTTCCCACACTTTTGGAATTCTATCTCTGGTTCTTTCTCAACTAGATAAGCTATCTCTCCTTTTTATTTGTGAAATTCTCTTTCATTTGGATAGGATTTTTCACCCCCTTGAGATGTCTACAATGCATGTTGTGTAGGGGCGTTGGGTTTGGATCGGGTGCTTTCAGTGGCAAAGAGTCTGCATCAGTTCCTTGGATACAGCTAGCCTTTGTCTGGTGGATTTTCCAAGTGCTGGTTGTAGCAGCAATGTACTGGGTATTGGGCCGTCTCACTGCCTGTGGGACCAGGGTAGCATTTTCTCCAATGCTGAAGACTTGTGTCAACAGATTTCCGATATGTTGCACCCTTCAGCCTCTAGGCTGCCAGGTGTCACTGATGAGTAAAAGTCAGCTGTGGTTGACGAGGATGAGTACACGCCTGACCCTTCTTCACTCGAAGTAGCTTTCTGTTGCCTTGGGCAACGAGGTGATCTGTGAAGGTCACAGTGGTCTGAGCTCCATACAGGAACCCCCCTGGCAGTGGGAGCACCTGTTTCATGGGGGGGAGGGTTCCTGGTGTGAGGCTGCCAAGTGCTCAGATTGTGCCTGGGCATGAAGTTAAGTAACTTCTGCTGCCCCAATTTCTATGCACAGGAAAGACTGGTGACCTAACTCCCAATCTAGAAGAAAGGAGGGTACTCCAAATACCTGGAAATATGCCTAGACATTGAGAGAGCACTACTGCACCAAGATCTCTACCCATGGAAGGAGTGGCAGGGCTCAGGCTCCTAATCCAGGTGATCAGGCATGCCAAAGGCCTGGAAATATGCCCTGGAAAGGAGTGCTACAATGAGACCTTTGCAAGGAATGGGAGGGGCAGCTCAAGCTTTTGAGGCAACTCTGAGGGAACAGGTGTACTTCATGCCAGGTGATATAATGAGGGGAGAAATGGAGAAACTGCTGCTAATACAGGGTCTTTGCACAGGATGAGAGGGGCAGTTCCCACTTTTAATTCATGGGAGCAGGTGTGCCAAAAATGTAGGATTACGTCTGGGTGTGGGGCAGAGGAAGTGCCTCTGCACTAAGATCTCTGCAAGTCAGGGCAGGGCAGCTCAGGCTCCTAATTGAGATAAGCAGGCACACTGAATGCCTGAAAGTATGCCCTGGTGAGCAGCAGAGTTACCACTACTACACGAAAGCCTTTGCAGGAAGGGGGAGGGACAGTTCTGCCTGCTAATCCAGGAGACCAGGTGTGCTGAATGCCCGAGGATAAGCCTGGCTGTGGAGTGAAGAAGGCGCCTCCGTGCCAAGATCCTTGCACAGGAAGGGTAGGATAGCTCAGGCAGCTAGTCCAGGCAGTCTGGTGCTCCAATTACCTGGAGATGTGCCTGAGTGTGGAGCAGAGAAGGCCCCTCAACTTTGGCGCTAGTGGCATTTTGGGCTGAAAAATTCTTTGTTGTGGGGGTTTTCTTATGCACTGAAAAATGAGTAGGAGTATTCCTATTTACTAGATGCCAGTAGTTCCCCAAGTTGTGACAACAAAAAATGTCTCCAGACATCGCCAAATGTCCCCTGTGAGGCTAAAATACTCCCAGTCTAGAGATGATGTGGCCACAAGTGAACTGATGAACTGGCAGAATTAAACTACAGAAATTAATATAGAGTTCAAGCCAGAAAGTTAATATTTAGGATTGAAATGCTGATATGCAAACTAAAGAATGTGTGATGCAAGGCAAATTATTTCCCCAATACAAAATATGGAGTAGTTAAAAAAAAAATGGTGCTCACCAAGATGTAAAACACTGATTGGGGCACGTTGGGGTGGGGATTAAAAAAAAAAACACACACTTCAAAATGTCGAGAGAGATGTGTGTCTATTGCTAGAAAGAAAGAACATTCTAAAAATATTATATGCCACTTTTGTGTGTGTGCTCAAGGAAATAAAATCATAGTTACATTTGCTGCCTCCCTCTTTTAGACTACCATCTGGCAATCCACACTTCTACTAGAAAAAAGGTCTAGCCGAACTAAAATAGTTAATACACCACCCCATGTGCCAAAAATATGCCAGGAAGTCTATAGTTTGTTCAGTCATGCCCAAAAAGAAAGGCACTGATGTCCTTAAAAGACAAAAGTAAATAACTCACAGCATGTTTACCCAATTCCCTTCCTCCCCTGGAGAACACAGAGTCAAACTGCAGGAGGAAAAGCACAACAAAAGTAGTTATATAGGAGGCAAACTGAAGTATTCAAACTCATTTATTAGATGTCAACTTGTCCCCAAGACATTTGCAGTTTAAAAAAAAAGGAGTCTAACCCAGGCACGGTAGCTCACACCTGCAATCCCAGCACTTTGGGAGGTAGAGGCAGGGGGGCATCTTGAGCCCAAAACTTTAAGACCAACCTAGGCAATATAGTGAGACCTCATCTCTACCCAAAAAAAAAAAAAAAAATTAGCTGGGCACACTTGTAGTCCCAGCTCTTCTGGCGGCTGAGGTAAGCTGTGAGAGTGCCACTGCACTCCAGCCTGGGTGAGAGTGAGACCCCGGCTCCAAAAAAACAAACAAACAAACAAAAAAAAAAAAACCAGTCTACTAATCAAATACAAGACAAAACTGACTATAGTCATGATATTTCCAATGTCACAGGAATTTGTTAAGAACGAATGAAGAAATTGGGCAGCACATCAAGTTCTTGCAATATTCCTCAAGAAAGGCAGTGTAAAGATATTACATATATGAACACAAGATTCATCACTGTAATAGAATCTATAACTACTTCCTTTTTCTTAATACCCGAAAGCTGTCAAAACACAAACTGACACATCATCCAGATCAGTATATCCTTTGAGTTCACTTTCACTAATCAATAAAGGTAGGCTGTGGAAAAAAGAACCTACAACTACCAATAGATGAACAATAATCATCAAATACAAAGATAAACAGAAAACCATGCACCACTGCATAAACATAAACTGTATGTTTTGAGCAGTTTTACAAGTACTCATCTGGCTAAACAAGACAGACATTGTCCTGGCTTGCATGGAGTTTACAACCTAGGGCAGAAATTCTAGCTAGATAATAAAACATTTGGGAAAAGTAACATCATGAAACAGAGGTACAAACCCTAACCTCTCTTTACAAAAAAAGAAGACACAACACCCGCGGGAAAAAAAAGTTAATAGAGAAAACAAAAGACTTTAAGTACAATATTATTCTCACAGAGATTGAGAGAATATTGTATCTGTAAGTAAAGAACAGATGATGACAAGAGAAAATACTGAGTGAACACTGACATTTAGACACATTTGTATGAAGTCTTAGGAAACCAAAGATAAAGACAAAATCCTAAAGGTTTTCAGACAGAACAGGTTCCAGGCACTCAAATATTTGAGGGCTGACTACAGTCAAATTTTGAAAGAACTATGAAAAGTGTACTTCGGACAGGCCGGAAAGATGGTGGCCAGGCCAGTCGGACTATGCGAGTCCCAGTGCGAGCGAGTGTATGGAAAGTTGTGTGTGCGTGCTGGTGAGCGAGTGGGCGTGTGAGGGGCTGAGTGAGGGCCAGGGAGCTGGCGGCCAGGGCTTTCCTGGGGCCCAGCTGCTGGGCTTCGACCCTAGCAATCCTGGGATGCAGAAGCCAAGCACTATTTGTTTTTTAAATCAGCAAAGCCCTTCCTGGGAAGAAAATGCAGGGAGAGACTAAGTGGGGGCTCCTAAGCAAGCAGCCAGGGTCCTGGTGCAACAGCTGGTGCGGCAGCTTCTCTGCTTGGTCCCTTGGTACCAGGTTGCAGAGGCCGAGAGTCAATTTGCTTTTGTTTTTTTTTAATCAATATTTTTTATTATGATGTCGTGGGGTACAGTTAAGGATTAGGTATACAATTATGTTTCATTCAGGCACATTGTTGATAAGAGGTGTTTCCCTGTCCCCAGACAGATATTTGCTACTGTTAATTCCATCTCCCTCCCCCTCCCCACAGTTTCCCAGTACTGGCAGTCATTTTCTTATAGTATTACATTGGATGTTCAAGGTCCATTATATGAGTGAGAACATGTGATATCAGATCTTTGTTTCTGTGAGAGGTTTTTTTAAACAGACAAAAGTTTTCCTGTGAAGAAGAGGGGAGAGACTACCGCCCCAGGCTCTGCCTCACCATGCAGCAGGAGAGATTGCTGGCTCCTGGTTCGCCACACCACTTCAGTGCCTGGCCAGGCATGGGCAGCAGGGCTTGCAGAGGGAGTCCAGAGGCAGGAGTCTTCCCATGGAAGAGGACAAGAGAGGCACCCGCCACCATCTTGAAGGCAAGGTGGGAAAGTACTCTGACTTGCACACCACGGAGCAACAGACCCTATCTCTGTGACGGGCGGATCCACTACTCAGGGGTGGATCGTGGTCCAGAGGGAAGATCCTGAAAGCACAAACTTTGGAGGGACCTGTCAGTGCTGAGTCCCAGGTACCCCAGCCCTCACCCCGATCCAGCCGCAGGACAAAGGGTGTGGCCAGAAAGGTGGAGGAAGGACTCTAAAGAGATCAGTGGCGAGTCCGGGGCTGACCCCCAACCCCTCTTCCCCAGCCATCCTCTGAGCATCTGACCACACGGCCGGGCCATGACTGAGAGGGACAAACCCAGGTGGTGCCTGGACCTCAGTCGCAACAGGAGAACTCCATTCCAGGATAGGCCTGTCTGGGGTGCCCCCGCGAGCACACGCCTGGGGAAGAGACAGTCCTGTGCCTCCCCACCAGAGGAGAGCGGCCTGACCGCGCGAGCACAGGAGGGGAGGCCTGCAGCCCCACCCACCTCCACCCCCCCTTCCCTGCTCTGGACACTCAGGAGAGACTGAAAGAGGTAGAGGCGCTGCAGGAGAGACCAGATTAGAGGAACAATGAGAGTCTGCCACAAGAGGGCAGGGTTTTTTTAATTGTAAAATTTTTTTGGCCTGTTTGTTAGTGCATCTATTTTTAAAATATTCTTCCTTTGTGCATGAATGCGTATGAGAGGATTTGATCTGCACCCCACAATTTTTTTTTCTTTTTCTTTCTTCATTTGTTTGTTGTTTTCTGTTTATGTGTGTATGTGAATGACTGAGTGCTCATCTTTCAATTTTGTTGTTGTTGGTTTATTTTGGCTCTTTGCCTCTTTTTTTATTTTTATTTTTTATAGTTTAAGGTGTACGCCAACATGTGTGAGGGTTCAATCTGAATTCCTTTTTTTCCCCCCAGTCTTTCTGTTTTTCTTCTCCATTCATTTTGTGCTAGGCATGTGTATGTGTTCAGTTTTCTTCTTCTTTTTGTTGTTGTTGTTGTTTGTTTTGTTTCACTTTGTGGTTATTCCAGTTTGTTTAGGGGAGTGTATGTGTGTGTGTATGTGTGTTTGATTATTTTTTGCATCGGTTTCTGCTTTGCATTGTCATACAGAGTGGTGGTGGGGAGTGGGTCTCAGGGAACACTTACCACAATCAGTGAACACAGTAATTTGCAATTAGTTTCTGAATCCTAGTGTCCCATTCCCTACTTTATTGGGCTTTCAAAAAACTACAAGGGACAGCAAAGGTTCCCACCCACTGCCCTATTTCAAAATAGAACAAATTCAGAGCCGAGATCAGGGAAAAATAGATGGCTAAGCAAACATCAGATGGGAAAACCTCTCCCAGTGACACTGAATAACAAAACTGTCATAAATGAGTCAAAAATAAAGGAAGACCATAGGCAATTTCAAGTGTAACAAAGAGAAAAACCAGACCTTGGTGCCCAAACAAAGAAGTCACCAAGACTGGCCCAGAATATGACAGGAATTAGGGAATGGATGGAGAGAATCAGTAAGACTCAAGAAAGACAAGATGCAACACTGAAAGAACTTGTAACAGAGATTTTGGCAATAAAAAAATTTCATCCAGGAAATAAAGAACAAGATGACAAGCATGGAAAGTATAATTATTCTAGTTGAAGAAAGAATCTCAGACCTTGAAGACCAGAACATGGAATTAACCCAATCGCTAAAAAACACAAAAAGAAGACTCAGAAGGAAAGAACAAAACCTACAACAAATGTGCAATTATATCAAGAGTCTGAACCTATACCTGATTGGTATCCCAGAAGAAAAAAGGGAAATGGTGAACAACTTGGAGCAAGTATTCCAGGAGGTAATCCAAGAAAACGTTCTCTATCTCACTAGAGATGTGACCAGTCAAGCACAAGAGACAGAGAACGCCACAAGACATCAAATGAGAAGACCAACCCCTAGACACATAGTAATTCACCTACACAAAGTAGGCACAAAAGAAAAAATCCTAAAGACAGCAAGAGAGAAGGTCAGACTATTTACTGGGGAAAACCAATTAGAATACAAGCAGACCTATTGGCAGAAACACTACAAGCAAGAAGGGACTGGACTCCTATATACAAAGTCCTCAAAAATAAACAATTTCAACCAAGAATTTCCTACCCAGTCAACCTCAGCTTCATCAGTACAGAGAATAAAATCCTTCCTAGACATCCACTCCCTAAGAGATTATGCAGCTTCCAGACCATCTCTACAGGAGACATTTAAAAAGGTATTAAGCACAGAAGAATGACCACACACTTCCAAAGAGAACAGCAGACCACAGAATCAACAAGAAACTTGAAAACAAGAAACTTGAAAACACACACATACATCAACCCCTAAGCCAAAAGAAAACAAGCAAACAAAGAAAAAACTTTATAAGAACCTCATGACAGGAATAAACAATCACATTTCAATAACCAGCCTGAATGTGAATGGACTAAATGCACCACTGAAAAGACACAAAATGGCAAACTGAATAAGAAACCATGACCCAATTATTTACTGCATCCAGGAAACTCATCTCAACACAAGGGACACACACAGACTCAAACTTAAAGATTGGAAAACGAGTTTCCAGGCAAATAGATCACAAAAGGCAGGAGTTGCGATCTTAATATCAGACAAAACAACCTATAAACTATCAAAAATTTAAAAAGATGCAAAAGGACACTACATAATGATAAAAGGTTCACTCCATCAACAAGAAATACCCATTCTAAACATATATGCACCTAACACAGGAGCACCAGCATTTATAAAGCAACTACTAAGTAACCTAAAAAATGATATTGACTCTAACACTATTATAGCAGGGGACTTGAATACTCCACTAACAGTCCTAGATAGATCATCAAGGCAAAAAATCAACAAAGAGATCCAGAACCTAAACTTGACACTCAACCAAATGGACTTATTAGATACCTACAGATTATTCCACCCAACAATCACAGAACACACATTCTACTCATCACCACATCCCTAGGATGCAGGGCTGGTTCAACATTCTCAAGACCATAAATGTAATTAACTACATCAACAGATGTAAAAACAAGAACCACAAGATTATATCATTAGATGCAGAAAAAGCTTTTGATAAAATCCAGCATCCCTTCCTAATAACAACCGTCAAACACCTAGGTAGAGAAGGAACACACCTCAAAATAGTAAGTTCCATAATTTACAATAAACCCACAGCTAACATATTGCTAAATGGACAGAAACTAGAAACATTTCTCCTGAAAACTGGAACAAGTCAAGGCTATCCACTCTCACCCCTCTTGTCCAACATTGTGTTGGAAGTCCTAGCTAGGGCAATTAGACAAGAGAAGAAAATCAGGGGTATCCAAATAGAAAAAGAGGAAGTCAAGTTATCCCTGTTTGCTGATGATATGATCCTATAACTTGAAAATCCAAGGGAATCTGTCAAAAACCTGCTTGCACTGATAAAGGAGTGCAAAGTCTCAGGGTACAAAATAAATGTGCAAAAAAAAGACAGTTGCATTCCTATACACCAACAACAAACAGGCAGAGACTCAAATTAAAAGTACAGTCCCATTCACGATAGCCACAAAAAAAATGAAATACCTCAGCATCTTCCTTATCAGAGAAGCGAAAGACCTTTACAATGAGAACTACAAAACACTGCTCAAAGAAATCAAGAAGACACAAACAAAGGGAAAAATATTCCATGCTCATGAATATGAAGAATCAACATTACTAAAATGTCCATCCTACCAAAGGCAATCTACAGATTCAACGCAATACCCATTAAGTTACCAACATCATTCTTCTCAGACCTGGAAATGACAATACAGAAATCCATACGGAAACATAAATGACTAGGAATAGCCAAAACAATCCTTAGCAAAAGAAACAAAGCAGACAACATCACACTTCCAGACTTCAAACTTTACTATAAGGCTACAGTAATCAAAACAGCCTGGTATTGGTACAGGAACAGGAATATAGACCAATGGAACAGGATAGAGATTCCTGAAGCAAAGTCTCAATTTCTCAACCAACTCACCTATGACAAAAACTCCAACAACAACCACTGCGGAGAGGAGAATCTATTCAGTAAATGGTGCTGGGAAAATTGGCTGATCACATGCAGAAGATTGAAACAGGACCCTTACCTATCACCATACATAAAAATGAACTCTAAATGGATCAAAGACCTAACGTAAATCCTCAAACTACAAGACGCTTAGAAAACGCAGGAGACACACATGGAAATTGGAACTGGCAACCAAATCCTGATCAAAACCCTAAGTGCCCATATCACAAGAAATAAGATAGACAAGTGGGATCTCATCAAACTAACAAGCTTCTGCAAAGCAAAAGAAACCATCAAGAGAGCAGGGAAACAGCCCACAGAATGGGAAAAAATATTTGCCCACTGTATATCTGACAAATGCATAACAGAATCTACAAGGAACTCAAGTGCGCCAAAAGGAAAAAAACAGCCCCATTCAAAAGTGGGCAAAAGACATGAATTGACAATTCTCAAAAGAAGATATACGGGCAGTCAACAGACACATGAAAAAGTACTCAGCCTCACCCATCATCAGGGAAATGCAAATCAAAACCATACTGAGATACAACCCAACCCCAGTGAGAATGGCCATCAATAATAAAACAAACAATAGATGCTGGCAAGGATGTGGAGAAAAAGGAACATTTCTACACTGCTGGTGGGAATGCAAACTAGTGCCACCTCTTTGGAAGACAGCGTGGCAATTTCTGAAAGAACTGGAAATTGGCCTTCCATGTGACCCAGCAGTTCCCCTATTGGGAATATACCCAGAGGAACTCAAATCATTCTACAAAAAAGATACCTGCACACGTATGTTTGTTGCAGCTGTATTCACAATAGCAAAAACATGGAACCAATCATGCTGCCCACTGACGCTGGACTGTATAAAAAAAATGTGGCACACATACACAATGGAATATTATGCAGCCACAAAGAAGGACAAACATATGGACTTCGCAGCAACTTGGATGGATCTAGAGTTGATCATACTCAGGGATCTATCACAGAAGCAAAGAACAGAGCACCATACATTTTCACTCATAATTGAACCTTGAATAATTATCATAATACTATAAGAAAGGGATTGGCAATAGGGGGAAACTGTCAGGGGAGGGGGTTGGTAGTGGCAGTTGAGGGAAACTGCTAGGGGAGGGAGGGGCACACCTCATCAACAAGGGCATCTGCATAATCAACATTTCTATACCTAACCCTGAATTGTACCCCACAGGTTTATAATAAATAAATAAATAAATAAACACGTGTGTTTCATCAAAGTAAAAACTAAAACAAAGAATATGAAGTGAAAAAAACAAACTAGCCGGGCTCAGTGGCTCAGCCTGTAATCCCGTGCTTTGGAAGGCTGAGGTGAGTGGATTGCCTGAGCCCGCGGGATTGAGACCCTCCTGGGCAACTTGGGGAGACCTCATCTCTACAATAAATCAAAAAATCAGCCGGGCATGATAGCGCATGCCTGTAATTCCAGCTACTCGGAAGGCTGAGGCGGAAGGATCGCCGGAGCCCAGCAGGTCAAGGCTGCAGCGGCTGGGAGCGGCCACTGCACTCCGGTCTGGGTGACGGAGTAAGACTCCAACTTAAAAAAAAAAAAAAGAAAGAAAAAAACAAACTGTAAAATAAGTATAACTATTCATCAATATTTTTATAACATATCAAACAACACTATATTTTTTAAGGAAATATACAATAAAAAATAAGAATATTCATGGCCATCATGCATGAGAGTAAGAGACAAGGAAATAGGTAAGGCTTTGGCTTGATACTTCTTTTTTAAATCTACTACACATTTTATTGTATGCTACTGCCAGTGTATACACAATAATTACCCTTGTGACATAGAAATTCATGAAAATTCAGAGAAGCAGATGTTAAGGACTGCCAAAAGTAGAAGTCTGTATTTTACGGCACATGCGTTACAGGAATAAGCTTTTGCACAGGCTTCAAATTTAGCTCTCTTTTGGAAATTCACTGGTTCTTAAGGAGTATATCGGAACCTTTGAAAAGATTTTTACTACAAAAAGGAACCGACTTTCTGGGGTCTGAAGGGATTTGTGCTTGAAGACACTCCTGGGAGCAGAGGGTCATGCTGGGCATTCTGCAGACAGAACTGCTTCAAGTCTGCAGCTGCCTGGGAAGCTTTCATGTGGTTGAGCTCAGCCTCCAGCTGGGCCTGCAGAACAACTTTCCTCATAGCAGAGACACTAGGAGGACCAGACCCGGCACTGGCAAGCGCCAGGCCTGGCTTGATATTTCTTCAAGGACAAAGAACACTACCATCAGAACCTCGGATGAAGGGAGTAGTTGAGAGAGGGAACAAGAAACCCTAAGTCTTTTCTTGTCCCAGTGAAGAGTAAGAATACTAATTACGTCTAAATACTGATCGTTAAAGAACAAGTTTGAATTTTAAAAAAGGTGTTTTTTTTTACCTTTTAAATTATCAAAGGAAAGAAATGGCACAGACAAGGTAACCAATCTAAAAGATAGCAGACTATATCCAATTCTATCAACAATCAGAATAACTGTGAGTTAATTAATTAAATTCACTATTAAAATGGCGTCTCACACCAGATTTTTAAGATATCTAGCTGCATGCAGTTTACAAGGTGTTTGTTAATGAGGTATACATCTAAGATAAAATGTTACAAGACAGGTGAAAATAAAGACATACAAAAAGATGTAGCAAATCAACAGTTTTTTAAAAAGTCAACTAGCAATATTAACATCAGGCCAATCAGAATGAAAGGAAAAATAGCATCAAATGGAAGAAGAGCAAAATTTCCTATTAACAAAGTATGTAATCAGTCAAGTTGTCATGCTATAAATCCTTAAGTAGTTAATAATACAACTTCAAAATATATTTGATATCAGCAAAACTATAGCAAAACCAGAAAAAAATAAAATTAAATCTATAGTCATAGTGTAAGCTTTAACAAATCATTCACAAGCCGGGCTCGGTGGCTCAGGCTGTAATCCCGTGCCTTGGGAGGCTGAGGTGAGTGGATTGCCTGAGCCCGCGGGTTCGAGACCCGCCTGGGCAACTTGGAGAGACCTCATCTCTACAATAAATCAAAAATCAGCTGGGCGTGGTAGCGCGCGCCTGTAATTCCAGCTACCTGGAAGGCTGAGGCGGAATGACTGCCGCAGCCCAGCAGGTCGAGGCTGCGGTGGCCGGGAGCGGCCACTGCACTCCAGTCGGGCGACAGAGTAAGACTCCAACTCAAAAAAAAAAAACCCAAAAAATCAAAAAACAAACAAACAAACAAACAAACAAATCATTCACAAAAGTCCACATTTCACATAAACATAAAAAATAAGTATAAAGGATTTTAATAAACTTGACTATATAAAATCTAAACATATAAGGTTCACATACACACACAAAGTCAACAGAGAATATAATTAATGAACAGCAATACATTAGGTGACCAAAAGAAAGAAAAACTTCAACAGAAAGTGTCAAATGCGTAAGACACACAAGCATACCATGATAATGCCTCAATAAAAAGTAACGATAGTGAACTGAACCTGTTTTCTTTATACTGACGTCAGAGAGGCAAAAATTTTAAGGAAATTTGTGTGAAAGTGCACAAAAATAGGCATTTACAGAAACTTCAGGTAGGAGTAAAAATTCACAACACCTTTTTATAAAACAATTTAATATTGTTCATCAAAATCTTAAATGTCTATACTCTTTGACTCAACAAATTATACCTCTGGAAATTTTTAAGAAAAAAACTTACATATCAAAAAACAAATTTTTAACTATATACAGTATAATATGCATCATAAGTGCAAAAAGGCCATAACTTAATATTCACCAATAGAAAAATAGTTAAATAATTTACAGTACCTTCATTTCATAAAATGTCAAAGCACTGACCTAGAAAACACAAAGCCTTCTTTTTTAAGTGCAAAAAACACATGTGTATCAGTCTAAATACACTAAGATTCAAAATTAATAGAAAAAGGAATGAAAGAATACATAACAAACTTTTTTATTTCTGAAGAGGGGCATGATGGAGAACTTTCATATTTTATCTGATTTTTTTATTTTTTAAGTTGGAATTTCACTCTGTCGCCCAGGCTGAAGTGCAGTGGCAAACTCACAGCCACCACAACCTCAACCTGCTTGGCTCAAGTGATCCTTCCACCTCAATCTTCCAAGTTGCTGGAACTACAGGCACACACCACCATGCCCGGTTAATTATTTGATTTATTGTAGAGATAAGGTCTCGCCAAGTTGCCTGGGTTGGTCTCAAACCCATGGGCTCAGGCAATCCTCTCACCTTGGCCTCCCAAAGTGCTGGGATTATAGGCATGAGCTACCATGCCCAGCCTTATATTTTACTTTATATACATCTCTTGGTGTTTGAGTTTTTTATGGTTTGTACTACTTGTATATTTTTTAAAATAATATTTTTATTACTGGATTAACATTATATAATGTTAGGTCAAAGGGTATGGCCATTAAAAAAAAAAGAAAAGCTATATTGAGACACCAACTCTATATACATAGAGAGAAAGAGAGTTGGTATCTCACTCTGTTGCCTAGGCCTGAGAGCAATGGCACACTCACGGCCACCGAAGCCTCGACCCGCTAGGCTCAGGTGATCCTTCCACCTCAGTCGTTCAAGTAGCTGAAACTACAAGTACAAGCTATCATGCTTCGCTAATTTTTTAATTTATTGTAGAGACAAGGTCTCGCCAGGTTGCACAGGCTGGTCTTGAACCCCTGGGTTGAGACAATCCTCCTCTGCCTCCCAAAGTGCTGAGATTACAGGTGTGAGCCACCGCACATGACATATATATGTATTTTTAAAGTCTGATTTCCTTCTTAGAAAAAGACTAGGATCCTTCTGTTCTTAGTACAAATTTTATCAAACCTATCTAAGAGTACAGGACAAGTGTAAACTTTCAATCTGCTCCAACAAGAATACCTGCTGTTCCGGCTGCTGGGAATGATCTTCCCTCAAACATGGCTCACATTCACACCCTCCACATTTTCCACTTAAATATCACCTCGTCTGAGGAACCTTCCTTGACTTTCCAATATGCAATAACCTTATACACCTATCCTATTGCTCCCTTGCTTCGTTTCCATTAGAGTAATTTACACCTGTGTCTTGGTGTTCTTATCACCAAAGTGGGGGTAAAAAGAGTACCTACCCCACAGGATCGTCAGGCTTAAATGAGTCGGAAGTTCTTACGGGAAGGCCCAACACTAGCATGGGACACACAAGTCTTCTTGTTTTGTCTTTGTTTCCGGTCTGTCTTCCCCCTATTAGAATGGCAACCCCAGGAGGTAGGGATTGCGCTTTGCTTGGAATGTGCTTATCAGTAAATGTGCATAAGTTGTTTAACATTTAGTGCTGCCACCCTATGCAAGGACAACTCAAATTACAAGGAAAAGACCAATTCTTCTCAGTAAAAGTGTACTGTCTGCATATTAACATAAGTCATCTAGTAATTCAATCTATTTTAGAAGCATAATATTTAGCATGGTGACTCCTAGAAGCTCCAAGTAGGGAAGTGGTGCCCACCACTAAATTTGTTAATTTCTGAACACCAACATGGCAACAGAAGCTAAAACAGTGTGGAATGAGAAAACCGAAACGAACTCACTTCTCATTCCTGCTCTTGACGCATGGCTGGTAGAGCACCTTGACAGCATTCCAGGCAGAAACGGCATCTGTTTTCAACGCGTCTTCCAACAGCGGAAATCTTTTGAAATGTCTGGAACTTCTCAGAGATTCAATCACCAAACTGTCTGAGTTTAAAAGCCATAGCTAAAGATATGGAGAGAAAGTCCAAGTATCAGGACACTGGCTCTTTATTCATATCTTATCACCACTCAAAACCAAAAAACCTATTAAAAAATACCAGGAAAAAAAGGAGACTCATGTATATAATTTTTAAGTAGGAGAGGCCTTGCAAGGCATAACATTTGGTAGAGCGACTAACATCATAAAGTTTGTTTTTAAAAACAAAAAGAAAAAACGACAACTGACTAGGAGAAAAAGTTTAATATATAAATAACAAAATTATTAGCTATAATATAAATTAAAAAGAGGGTCAAACAGCCCAAGAGAAATACAGGCAAAGAATACAAACAGGATTAACAGAAGAAATAAGTGATAGATGTATGTTAAAATACTAATTTAACTAGTAATAATAAGCAGATGCAAAATTTCTGTGCCACCAGTCTTCACTTACCAGATTGGCACACATAAAATGATTGATAGCATCCAGTTTAGATGAGGAGTTTGAAGTGGGCCGCCCACCATTCACTGGTGAAGAAAATTCGGGGATGTGAATGCACGTATTCACCGAGGGGATACCATCAGATGATAGGAAAGAAAGGAAACGGGGTAAGGCAAGGGAAAGCACTAGTCAAAGATTCGGGCTGAGCTGCAGTCTGGCTGCAGCCTGATCCCATGGAAAGTTCCAGAACCCCTCCTACAGAGTTTGTCCCACCTTGAGACAAGAGGCCCCAGCTTTCTGCCTGCCTGGATCAAATCCTTGGCAGCGAGCTGACCAGGGCAGGGGTGGTGTTGGGGACAGCTAACTTCCTGGGCTAGGTAACATCTTTCATCCAAAGGGCAAGTCTCTGAAGAAAGGGACAGCGGCGAGCCATTAACAGCCAACATTGTCAGCAGCGGGGAATGGGAGCGCCATCCCGCCAAGGGGGTCTGGGTGGAGCACCAAGAATGCCCACCATAAAAGACAAATGAGTACACCTTTTCTTGGAAGGCAGTAATTATCAAGTTTAAAATACACAAGTTCTAATACTGTATTAGATTAGAAAGACTCATTGTTTTAAAAGTGCTAAAATACATGTACAAAAATCATTTTAACTGTGGCACTGTCTTTATTAGCCATACAGTGGAATTCCAGTTATTAAGTAGCCAGACATATATTGATACTAGTAAGAAACAACCCTCATGATATATTATGTGAGGCAAGCATGTTATAAAAAAATGCTGAACGTGTGATACTTTTTTTTCCCCTGCAAGTAGACAAATACTTGTGTGTAAACATACAGATAGCTTATAGGACAGAAAGGAACATTGAAGCACGGTTACTACTGATCACCTCTGGACAGTATGATACAGCAGGAGAGGGGAGGGAACAACTTCTTTCTACTCTTCACGTTGTCTGAATGTGTTTCAAGAATGTTTTACTTCTAACAAAATGAAAAGGTCTAATTCTAAACATATTTTAGAAAGTTTGAAAAGTCCCTATTGCTGATTTTCAACTTGAAAATCTTACAATAAAAGAAAATTAATACTGACTTTGGACTATGAAGTATATTTAGTGTCAATATGAGCCAGCAAGTATTTTAACTTTTCATAGAAGTTATCTGAAATTAGAAGAGCATGGGATCCCCGTAACACTTCTGGCCCGCTACAAAGCCATACCTAACAGTAACCCCAAGGGCTTCCCTCCTTTTTGCTATCATGTTGTGGGTTCCATGAAGGCTTTTTTGTTCTACCTTAAGCACCTGGGACAGTATTTTTCAAATAAAAAGTGCTCAATGTATGTTTACTGGCTGAATAAAACAGATGTGGAGGCAGAGAAGAAAGCCATAACTGGATTTCCAGACAAATGCCCAAAATTTGTTTCTGCATTATACTCTTTTTAATATCCATAGTGTAATAGTAGATCCTTGTGGAACACATTAGGATAATTCTGCTGGCCACTGAGCCTCTTCGGCAAAACTTGCCACTATTTCTCAAATATCAAAGAGTCAGAGACAATTAAAAACCACAGGAGCAGTAGAATGTATTTTAAACATAAAAGTATAGAATTGGAAGTGAGTAAGGCAGAAGGGTGTTATGCTAACCAAGAAAATCCATTAAAAACTGAGAGTGAAAAGCCTTATTTTGTCGTATGAGCTTCCAAAGAGCAGGAACCAGGTTTCCTTTCTCCCCGAATCCCTAGTACATAGTACATAGAGGATTTGATCATTTGGTGTTAAATTAAGGGGGTTTGATTTATGAATTACATTGACATTAAAAATTTTATTTTCTAGATCTGAAAATTAAAAAAAAAAAGGAATTTTAGAGACTTTTAATTCTTAGGCTACAAAAAGCTAGATGAAATAATTTCTCACCAAGATGTACACCTTGCCGTCCTGACCTTGAATAGTGAATCTAAATGTGCTCCTGGCAGAGGAGAGCTCCACCATACACTGGGCAATCACGCTCTGGACAAACTGAGACCTGTATGAACAGAAATCAGTTTCACAATAACTCTAACTGCCAGCCAAAACTACCCACAGGGTGCCTAAAAGACAGGGACATCAACATGCCAGACTTTTCCATGCACCTCCCATTCTCTCACAATCTGTGCCAATGTAGATTTTAATATATTTTAACATGTTTGTGTTTGCTCCTTTCTTTTTGAAAACTTTTTTCCAATTGTTAATACATTTTCTACACCAAACCTAACTATTCCCAGTCACTGAATCAAAAAAACACCATGTTAGAATAAGTCAATATTTCATTTGTGCTGTAGCATATTAAATGGTAAATAACTAAGATAAAAAAGGTGAGAAATTTCCTCCCAAACATTAGGCAGTATTGTCTACAATTTTTTCCATTTGAATCTCCTTAAAGTATCAGCTCTGAGGTATGAAATCAAGGTATTTACATAAGGATAAAATTCAAGGCTATGTTCAGATAGCCACAATTTTTGGATATCAGTAAATACACTGGAATAAAGACATATCTTAGTTAACTTTTGCCTGCAAACTAAAAAGATTCAAAGTAAAGAAACATTTTAAATAAACACTGATAGATTTAATGGCTAAGTACACTTAAAAATGAAAATAGAAGTCATTTGAAACTGATCAATGTTTCAAATTTTAAATAGGACAAATTAAAAACAGAAATTATTCAGAAATCTATTGATGACTAGGTTATAAGATCCTGGATATTTGGCACATAGAAAGAAACACACATACAAAAACCTTTCAGAATTACAAGGTTGGGCCCTTAGTACCTGGATGTGAAAACATTAGTCTACACCACTACATAAGTGAAATGTAAAAAAAGTAATTCCTTAAATCTTTTACCTGGTGATTTGGTACAACTATCTAAACGCCTTTCTCAAAGGCTTTCTTTTTTCCCTTTCCAAATAAAGAAAGGTACGAATAAAAATGAATTCTCAAATGATCAACTGTACTTCCATTTTCCTACATTTGAAATTACAAAATAAACTTAACTTGTTATTTGTACCTTGGTATGATGGGAAAACTTCTCTCCGATGGCTGTATAATTATCTCTGTCATATAAAACTTAGTGGTTTCTAGAAGCAAATAAACAAAAAAATTAGGACGCTCCCCAAAACACTAACAAAACGTTTTATTGTGGGCACATTGGTCCCAAATTTTGACATTCCAAACTAAATTCTCAACATACTGGTGCAATTAGCATTCAGTAAACATATTCCAAAAACTAGTTTCAGAAGCATCAGTGACTACAAGGAGATAGTTCTGAAGTTTTATACAGCACAGTATCTTTTTAAAAAATCATGCCCAAAGTGAATCTGTTGTAGCAAGATTCTACATATATATATATGAAGTTATAAAAAATAGTCTTTATAAAAACATCTAATAAAATGTTTTTAAATGATATATATATATCATTTCTATATATATATATACATAGGAAGTTATAAAAACTAGTCATATCGTTAATTGTAGCCTGTTTATGCAAAAATTCATCACTGGGTTTCCTCATTTCTACAGAATAGTTACAAACCTGGAAGTTACTGAAAAGGGCTTTTAAATCATAGAATCCCAAAGCTCAGATGCCTTGACCCTCATATTAGATTTTATCCAGACTCAAACTGACTCCATTAATATACAATTCTCACCAAATCTGGTTATGTGATTAATTTGTTTATAGAAAAAAATTAAACAGCAGACTGGATATTTAACAGACACAACTGCAAACACAACTATCCTGGACTTTTAAAAAATTATGAAAATGTTTAATCTCACTAGCAATGAAGAAAATGCAAATCAAAATGAGATCTTTTCCAGCATCAAATAAAATGCTTTTAAATGATGAGGGGTAGGGCAGCCTCCTCGGGTGCCCTCCCACTGTGGGAGCTTTTCTGTTCGCTCAATAAATCCTGCTTTCTAAAAAAAAAAAACAGATGAGGTGTAGCACTAGATATTTATTCACATAAGATGCATATGCTTATTCACATACTACTGTGAGAACTGAGAAAGATAGAGTTCTGGAAAGCCACTTGGCAAAGGCCTTAAAACTTTACACATTTTGACTCCATGATGAAATACCTAAGAATTGGTTTCAAGGAAATACTCATGGATCTACACAAAAACTTATCTATAAAGATGGTCATAATTATATTAATAGAAAAATAATTTTACAAAATTAAATGTCTGAAATTTGAGAATGGGTTAAATAAACAATATATATTTAGGCAACAGATTTCTATGAAAGTTTCAAATTTTAAATACGTCAATTTAAAACCAGTTATAATTAAAACTGGTGTTGCCAAACAATTTTTAGTGACAAAAAGTTATTCCTAATAGATTTGTTTGAAAAAGTTTGTAATTACTCGACACTACACACACAGAAAAGTGCAAAAAATAAAATCAATAGTTTAAGAGATTATCACAGAAAGAGCCATGATGGTAGATTTACCTATTCTCCTTGAAGTTCTGTCAATATTTACTTTACTATTTTGAAGTCATATAATCAGATGCAGTAGTGAACCTTTTAACTTTATGAAGGGATCCCTTTATCCCGGCTGTTGTTAACTTATAACTTACTTCCATTATTTTAATTCCACAGGTATCATTCTCATGGTCTTATGCAGCTACAAGTCCTTTAGTGTCATCCAAGTATGTGCCACTTTCTACATCAGCCCTTCTTGAACTTCATCAGAGGTCATTCTTTGCTACCTGATTACAGGTAGAATTTATTTTAATGAGAAACCACGAGTGGTGAATTATCCCAGTTTGTGTTTGTCAGATAATACATTTATTTTTACCTTCATTCTTGAAGGACATTTTCCCGTGATATAAAGTCCTAGGGTCAACAGCTATTTCCTTGTGCACACTGACAACATCATGCCACTGTCTTCAAATTCCATTACTGCTGCTCCTTTGAAGGTAATCTGTCAGTTTTCTTTAGCTACATTTCCAAGATTTTCCCTGTTTTCTCATTCCATAGTATTATCACTCTGTGTCTAGGTATAGATTTCTTTTTATTTATCTTATTTGGGCCTCACTGAATTGGAACTCATGGGGTCCCTAGAATCTGTAGACTGTTGTTTTTCATCACTTTTGTAAAATTCCCAGCACGTATCTCTTTAACTATTTCCCATGCTCCACTCTTCCTCCTGGAAGTCTGATTAAACAGACTATCTCAGGCTATGTTCTGTGTTTTTTAAACCAGATTATCTCAGGCTATGTTCTGTGTTTTTTATCCTCTCTTCTATATATGGCTATATATATATGGCCTATACTCTATACTGAATTATAGAGTTTTCATTTTATTTTATTTTAAAGATGTGGATTCAGGATTAGGTATACAAATGGTCATTGTACAGGTAAGGTTTGGGCCTCCCTTTGGTCCCCACTTTGCCTGGTTTGAGGTCAGGTACCCTTGTTGATGCTGTGTCCCCGCCCCCCACTAGAATTTTCTTATCATCTATATTCTGTTCATTAATACTTTCTTCAAGTTGTACTTCATCTGCTGTTAAACCACTCACAGAGGTTTAAATTGCAATCCTTTTTCAGAAATTCTATCGTGGGTCTTTTTTTCCCATTAATAGATATTCTAGTATTTATTCTAAAAGATAAAGACTATTTTTTAACATAACTACAATAGTTTTATATCTAAAATTGATGTAATTTCTTTTTTTTTATTGAGTTGAAGTCTCATTCTGTTGCCCAGCCTGGAGTGCAGTGGTACGTTCATGGCCACTGTAGCCTCAACCTTCTGGGCTCAGGCCATCCTTCAACCTCAGCCTTCCAAGTAGCTATTAACTACAGGCATATGCCACCACATCTAGTTAATTTTTTTAAAAATTTATTTATTATAGAGATGAGGTCTCGCCAAGTTGCCCAGGCAACGAGTTTTACAATGAAGGTATCTCTCTCCAAAGATGATTTGCATTTGATTTTGCCCAGCACCTGGCAAATGTCCAATCCACAGTAGACTAAGCAAAGTTCAAGACTTGAAATTCCCAAAAGTCTCAAAGGATTGATACTTATCTCTAATTCCACAGGCTGGTCTCGGACCTGTGATCTCAGATAGCCCTCTCGGCCTCCCGAAGTGTTGGGATTATAGGCATGAACCACTGCACTCAGCCTTCAACATAACTTCTTAATATCGAATACTAAGTATTCAAATTCTAATTGACCCATAAATGTCTTCGATTTTTCATAGTATGCTTGAATTAGCTTCCAATAAGGTACACAAATTGTGCTTCATTGACATGTATTTCAAGACATTTTAACCTACAGATTCCTCCTCCAACTTTCCTTTCTCTTGCAATTGATTTTTGATGAAACCAGGTTGTTCTGTAGAACTTCCTTCATTGTGGATTTTGCTGATTACATCTTGGGTATAGTTTAATGTTTTTGTTTTTTGTCTTCTGTATATTTGTATTCTGGCCAGATTCAGGTTCAATTTTTGTTTTTAAGATGTAGGGCACGCATCAGAAGTAGGTATGTAAGTAGTCTACATGTAGGTGAAGTTTGGGCCTCCCACTGGTCCTCACTTCCCCTGGTTGAGGACTAGTTACCCTTAGTGATGCTATCCCCCAACCCCCGCCCTCTGCCAGCAATGCCCCACTACTGCTGATCCCTCTCATGTAGCATTGTGATAAATGTTCAGGACCCGCTTATTAGTGAAAACATGTGGTATCCAGTTCTGTTTCTGTGATAGATCACTGAGCACGACAGACTCTAAATCCATCCAGGTTGTTGCAAAGTGCATGATTTTGTCCTTTATAGTTGCATAATACACCATCATGTGTATATGTACCACATTTTCTTTATCCAGTCCACTTTCAGTGGGTAGCAGGGTTGATTCCAAGTTCTTGCTATTGTGAATAGTGCTGCAATAAACAAGTGTGTGCAGGTATCTTTTCTGTAGAAAGATTTGAGTTCTTCCAGGTATATTCCTAGAAGAGGGATTGCTAACTCATATGAAAGGTCAATTTCTAGTTCTTTTAAAAATCGCCACACTGTTTTCCATAGAGGTTGAACTAGTTTACACTCCCACTGACTGTATAGAAGTGTTCCCTTTTCTGCACATTCTCATCAGCATCTGTTTTTTTTTAATTTATTAATGATAGGCCTTTCTCAAATATACTTACTGCTATAGTTTCCTTTTCCTTTAAGCTATCTTAAAACATTTTATATCGTTAAGTGTGCTAAGCATGGTTGTTTTACAGTTTACATATAATTATAACAAGAAGTCTGTTTCCATTGTTCCTGTTTTGGTTGATTCTTGCTGATCAAAGTTTAGTTTACTTGTATACCTATTTACCTTTGGTTGCATGGTAAACACTGTACTTAAAAAATTATTTGTGGAAATGAGTTTTACAACGAAGGTATCTCCCTCCAAAGATGATTTGCATTTGATTTTGCCCAGCACCTGGCAAATGTCCAGTCCACAGTAGACTAAGCAAAGTTCAAGACTTGAAATTCCCAAAAGTCTCAAAGAATTGATACTTATCTCTAATTCTACAGGGCTGTTGTACTTTTGATTCATCCTTACTATGAAGGTATGGCATTTAGGGTCTCCTGTTTTTATGGAGACAGTCACCTGCCAGGTTCCCTCCTTTTTTTTTTGAGTCAGGATCTCACTCCACTCTGTCACCAGGTTGGAGTGCAGTGGCACAATCATGGCTCACTACAGCCTCAATCTTCTGGGCTAAGGTGATCCTTCTGCCTCAGACCAATGGGGAAGGTGAGTGAGGGGAATTCAGGAAATATGTGCTTCTGCCATAGACTTGGGGCGCTCCAAGCCTGGTGGGACTCTAGTCCCTCACCGGAAACTTACAGCTGTAGTCTGCCACAGCCCATACGCAGCAGTGCAGGAAAAAAGAACGCCTTGAGTAGTGCCAGCCGCCATTTGCCAGGAACTCAATCCTTGTGGCAGCAGTGTGGCTCCTTTCTAGCTGTCCCGGGAGGAGACAGGACCCATGGGCCCAATCTGCAGCTTCAGGAAGTTTCTGGCTGGGGTGGGTTGCCTGAGAACACCTGAGGCCCTGAGACTGGCTCCACTTTGGCCTTCCCAAGGCAAGCTCCCGGAGGCCACGGTGGGAAGCCAGGTGGGACTCCTTACAATAGTGACCTCTCGTTCCCCTTGGATGCTCTCTGTCCCTGCCCTGAACAACAGGATTGTCCAGTGGTCTGGGTCTCCCTCCTAATCCCTGCTGGAGTTGCATCCTGGAGTGCTCAAGCTCCTCCCCACCAATGCCCTGCACTCCCCGTGAAGGTTCCAAAATGACAGCAAGCTTGGGTAATCCCCCGAGCCCCACCCTCCACCTAGGTTGGCGGGGCACTTCCTGGGAGCAACACAGGCCCAGGAGAACTCCCACAAGCACATTTTCGGCAGGCCACAGGTGCCACCTCTTGGCCAAAGACCAACATTGCCACTCACCACATCAGATATACTTCAGCTTTGGGGAAAGTGTGATACCAAACTCCAGCTGACATCACTTTCCAAGCTATTCTGGCCACTCAGGATGCCATGAGCCACCTCAAGTACCCAGCACAGGGCTGCCACAGCTGTCAACTGAGAAACTCACCACATCAAGCCCGTATATAACCAAGGGCACCCTATAGTGCCTATATCAGCACCCTGCAAACCTCAAATAACAAACAGTCGACCTAAATGAGAAGGAACTGGAAAAGTAATTCTGACAATATGAAAAAAACAGTCCCCAACTCCCCCAAAAGACCACACCAACTCTTCAGCAATGAACTCTAACCACAATGAAATTTTTGAAATTCCAGACACAGAATTCAAAAGGTTGATTATGAAATTGATCAACAAACTTCAGAAGAAAATTGAAAACAAACATAAAGAAATTAAAAAAAAAAAAACTATTCAGAACACGAATGAAAACTTCTGCAAAGAGATAGACACCTTTAAAAAAAAAAAAGTCAAAATTCTGGAAATAAAAAAATCACTCAGGGAAGGACAAAATGCAGTGGAAAGTTTTGGGGATTTTTTTTGTTTGTTTTTTTGAGTTGGAGTCTCACTCTGTCGCCCAGGCTGGGGGGCAGTGGCACGCTCCCGGCCACCGCAGCCTCGACCTGCTGGGCTCCGGCGATCCTTCTGCCTCAGCCTTCTGAGTTGCTGGAAACACAGGTGCACGCTACCATGCCCAGCTAATTTTTTGATTTATTGTAGAGATGAGGTCTCGCTAAGTTGCCCAGGTGGGTCTCGAACCCGCAGGCTCAGGCAATCCTTCGGCCTCCCAAAGGCGCGAGATTACGGGCTGAGCCACCAAGCCAGGATGGAAAGTTTTAACAGACTAAAACAAGCAGAAGAAAGGATCTTAAAACTTGAAGATAAGGTTTCTGAATTAACCCAGTCAGACAGCAATAAAGAAAACAGAATCAAGAAAACAAAACATATTCTCTAAGAAAGGTGGGATTATATAAAATGTTCAAGCATAGATGTTCCTGAAGAAGAAGAGAAAACAACCAGTTTAGAAAACCTACTCAAGGGAATAGTGGAGAAAAATTTCCCTGAACTTGCCAGAGATCTAAATATCCAGATACAAGAAGCCCTAAGATGATTTATTGGAAAAAGTTCATCCCTAAGGCATCTAATCATCCAGTTATGCAAAGTTAATGTGAAAGAAAGAATTTGAAGAGCAGTGAGACAAAAGCATCTAATAATTTGAAAAGGTAAACCTATCAGACTACCAGCAGACTTTACAAGCCAGAAGGAATTGGGGTCCCATCTTCAATCTCCTCTAACAGAGTAATAGTCATACAAGAATTTTTGCACTACATAAAACTTTTATAAATGAAGGAGAAATGAAGCCTTTCCCAGATAAGCAAACACTAAGGGAATTTATCACCAGTAGACCAGCTCTCCAATACTAAAAGGAGTTCTAAATACTTTCCTTCAAGCAAAACATTGAAAAATGCCAGTAGAAAAATGCTAGAAGACATAGAGCCCACACAGGCCTTATGAAAAACCAACACAATAGAGAAAATAAATCATTAAATAAATAAAGCAACCAGATAACAGCCAGTCTGATGAATGGAACAGTATCTTACATATCATTATTAACTCAACGTATATGGTCTCAATACCCCACTAAAAAGATACAGATTCGGCAAAATGGATTAAAAAACACAACCCAAATTTCTGCTGCCTTCAAGGGACCCATTTATCTCACAAACACTCCTATAGACTCAAGGTAAAAGGGTAGGAAAAAAATATTCCGTGCAAATGGAAACCAAAAGCAAGCAGGAGCCGCCATTCTCATATCACATAAAGCAGACTTTAAATTAACAACAGTTAAAAAAAGATTGGTTATTATATAATGTTAAAAGGATCAATTCAATGAGAAGACATAACAATTTTAAATATATATGTGCCTAACACCAGAGCTCTCAACTTTATAAAACAAATTCTACTAGGTCTAAAAAAAAAAGACAGCAATATAGTAATAGTGGGAGATGTCAACACTAACAGCAATAGATCATCAAGGCAGAACATCAACAAAGAAACACTGGAGCAAACTAGACCCTAGAGCAAAAGAAACAGACATCAGAACATTCCATCCCAAAATTACAGAATATAAATTCTTCTCATGAGCACATGGAACATTCTCCAAGACAGACCAAGTGATAGGCCACAAATCAAATCTCAAAAAATTCAAAAAAAATCAAAATCATATCAAGCATCTTTTTAGACCACAGTGGAATAAAACCAAACATTAACTCCAAGGAGAACTTGCAAATCCAAACAAAAATGTGAAATTTAAACAATCAGCTCCTGAATGACCCTTAGGTCAAAAACAAAATCAAGATGGAAATTTAAAAAATTCCTCAAAATGAATGACAACAGTAAAACAAGTTATCAAAACCTTGGGACACAGTCAAAGCTGTGCTCAGAGGAAAATTTATAGTGTTTAAGGTTTACATTAATAAGACTAAAAGATTATATATTGACAACCTAACATCACACCTCAAGGAAAAACATTAACAAACCAAACCCAAAGCACCAGAAGAAAATAATGAAGATCAAAGAAGACCTAAGTGAAATTGAAATTTTAAAAAAAGATCAATGAAACAAAAACTTGGTTCTTTGAAAAGATATACAAAATTGATAGGCGACTAGCTAGATTAAGAAATTAAGAGAGACGATTCAAATTAGTTCAACCATAAATGGAAATGAAAACATTACAGTTGATATGACAGAAACTGGTATACAGGGAGCATTCCTCAAAATAATAAAAGTCACATATGGCAAACCAACAGCCAATATCATCCTGAACAGAGGAAACCTGAATGCATGTTCCCTCAGAACTGGAACAAGGCAAAAATGTCCACTTTTGCCACGCCTGTTTAACATACTACTGGGACTCCTAGCCAGAACAATCAGGCAAGAGAAAAAAAAAGTATCCAAATTTGAAAAGAAGAAATCAAACTACCTCTGTATGCCGATTATATGATCTTATACCTAGAGAATCCTAAAGACTGCTCCAAAAAATGCCTCCTGGACTTGACTGATGAATTCGGCAAAGTTTTAGGATACAAAATTCACACACACAAATCAGTAGCACTGCTACACACCAACAGCAACCAAGCTGAGAATCAGCTCAAGAACTCAGTTCCATTAACAATAGCAGCCAAAAAGCTAAAATACCTAGGCATATATTTAACCAAGAAGATAAAAGATCTCTGGAGAACCACAAAACCCTGACAGAAGAAATTGTAATTGTAGAGGACAAAAACAAATGGAAAAATCATTCTGTGCTCAGGCATTAGAAGAATCAACATTGTTAAGATGACCATATTACCCAAAGCAACCTACAGATTCAGTCCAATCCCTATCAAACTACCAATGTCATTTTTCACAGAATTAGAAAAAAAAAATCCTAAAACTTATATGGAACCAAAAAAGAGCCAACAGAACTAAAGCAATCCTAAACAAAAAGAACCAAAAAAAGCTGGAGGCATCATATTACCTGACTTCAAACTATGCTACAAGGTTGTAATAACCAAATACCATACTGGTACAAGACCAGGCACATAGACCAATGGAACAGAACAGAGAATCCAGAAATAATCCCAAATACCTACAACCAAGTGATCTTTGAAAAGCAGACATCTATGTATAAGAGAAAGGACACCCTATTCAACAAATGGTTCTGGGAAAACTGAATAGCTACATGCAAAAAAAGAAACTCGATCCTTATCTCTCTTCATATACAAAAATTAACTTAAGATGGATTAAAGACTTAAACGTCAGACCTGAAACCAGACAAATCCTAGAAGAAAACCTAGGAAAAACTCTTCTGGACATCAGCCTAGGCAAAGAATCTATGGTTAAAACCCCAAAAGCAAGTGTAACAAAAAACAAAAATAAACAAGTGGGACTTAATTAAACTAAAAATTTTTGCACAGCAAAAGAAATAATCAACAGAGCAAATAGGCAACCCACAGAATGGGCTAAGATATTCACAAACTATACATCTGACAAAGGACTAACATCCAAAATCTCCAAGAATTCAAACAAATTAGCAAGAAAAAAGCAAATAACCCTATTAAAAAGTGGGCAAACAACATGGACAAGCATCTCTCAAAAAAAGATATATACATGGCCAACAAACATATGAAAAAATGCTCAACACCATCCATCATCAGGGAAATGCTAATTAAAATCACAGTGAGATACCACCTTATACCAGTCAGGATGACCATTATTTAATAAGATCAAAAAACAATAGATGCTGATGCAGATACAGAGAAAAGGCAACGCTTATACACCTGTGGTGGGAATGTGAATTACTACAACCTCTATGGAAAGTGGCAAGGAGATTTCTCAAACAACTAAAAGTAGATCTACCATTTGATCCAGCAATTCCACTTCTAGGTTTCTACCCAAAGGAACAGAATTCATTATATAAAAAAGACACCTGCACTGGCATGTTCACTGCAGCACGCAAAGATGTGGAATCAACCCAAAGGCCCATCAGCCAATCAGTGGATGATAAAAATGTAGAAATATATATACCATGGAATACCATCCAGCGATTGAAAAAAATGAAACAATGTCTTTTGCAGTACCTTGAATGGAATTGGAGAACATTCTAAGTGAACTGACTCGGGAACAGAAAACCAAACACAGCATGTTCCCACTTATAAGTGGGAGCTAAACTCAGGATATGCAAAGACAAAGAGTAAACGAACGCTGGAGACTCAGAAGGGAAAGGGGAGAAAGGGTGGAGGATCAAGAACTCCCCTATCAGGCAACATGTGTACAGGTGGGGGTGGTGGGCTGACTTAAAGCCCAGACAAAAGCGATGTATACCTCCAGAAGTTATTGAAATAAAACAATAAAATAGAAATAAAAATAACAAATTTAAAAAATTCCCTGCCTCAAATTGTTGTTTCACTTTTATTCGTTTTCCAGTGCCCTAATATGATTGTTCTGAGTAATTTTTTAACTAGTCTAGTTTTGTGTATGTTTTCTACAGAATGGAATTGTCTATACTCTTTATGCCACCATTTTTGGAAGTGGAGTCCCACTGACTTATTTTTAGACTAGATATGGATATAGCTCCCTTATACCATCCCCCACACAAACTCACACTCCAAGTATACTTACGTATTACACCATAATGTTTGAGTAAATGTTACATTACTATAAGCATAATGGTACCAAAGAGATGTTTCCTTTCTTGTTCAATCTTTTGTTTTTTTTCCTGCAGTGAATAACTGCTTCAATCACTTTTAACTAATTATTTCCATATAATGAAATGGCTTGTCTAAAGAGTATCTGTTACCTGTGGTCAAAGAAATCAAAGAATTTATCAACTGCACTTCATAACTAAAAAAAACTTTACTGCTCGTATGTCTTCTTTTGAGAATGTTCAACCTCACTAGTCATCAAGGAAATGCAAATTAAAACTACACTGAGATACTACCTAACTCCAGTCAGAATGGCCATTATCAGTAACTCAAAAAATAACAGACGCTGGAGAGGATGTGGCGAAAAGGAAACACTTCTACACTGTTGGTGGGAGTGTAAACTAGCGCAGCCTCTGTGGAAATCAGTGTGGTGAGTCCTAAAAGCTCTAAAAATCGACCTTCCATATGATTCCACAATCCCCCTACTGGGAATATACCCTGAAGAACTCAAATCACTCTATAAAAAAGATACTTGCACACATATGTTTATCGCAGCATTGTTCACAATAGCAAGATCATGGAACTAACCATGCTGTCCATCAAAAGACGACTGGATTAAAAAAATGTGGTACGTATACACAATGGAATATTACGCAGCCATAAAAAAGAACAAAATCATGAATTTCGCAGCAACCTGGATGGAATTGGAGTTTATAATACTGAGTGATCTCTCACAGAAACAAAGATCCGAGTATCACATGTTCTCGCTCATAAGTGGACCTTGAACAACTATCGTAATACTATAAGAAAAGAATTGACAGTGGCGGGAAATTGTGGGGGGGGTCAAGGAGGGGAAGGGAAGAGGGATTAACAGTAGTCAATACGTGTCTGGGGACGGGAGGGGGGCACACCTCATCAACAAGGGTACCTGCACAATGCGTATTTGTATACCTAACCCCTAAATGTACCTCACAATTTTAAAATAAAAAATATGTATTAAAAATTTTTTTTTACCAAAATCTTCTTTCCCCTTGCTTCAATTCAGGCTGTTATGCTCTAGGCCTGGTGCACAACCTTCACCCTAGGACTTCCAAATGCTCTCCTATATTGGATAATCTGTTACCCCAATCCCACGTCATCTCTTTCTAGGTTAAAGTCCTAGTTTGGGTGATATATAACCTATGGTGGATTCCTAAGGAAGATATACCTTTGAGGTCTAGGTTAGAGACTTTGTTATTTCCAAAACTGCGTTTATTATCATCATATCTGACTGATGGTTTGACTGTGTATAGAACTGTAGGCTGAAAATATTTTTCCTTTCAAATTATGAAGGCACTGCTGACTGCCTTCAAGTTTTCAACTCTGCTATTAAGAAGTTCAATGCTATTTTAATTCCTAATATGTCACATGTTAACTGGCTTTTCTTTTAACCCTCTGGAAACTTTATCCTTGATGTTCTGAAAGTATTCATTGATGTGACCTGGACTGGCCTCCCTACCACTATCCCTCCATTAATTACTCTCAGCACTTGAGAAACTGAAGTCCTAGCTCTGGAAAATAGTTTTTTAATATATTTCTGCTATTTTTGTTCTCTGATAATTTCCTACACTGTATTGTCTCTATTCTCTCTTGTTAGAATTTCTATGAGCTACATGTTGGTTGTCTTGAAGGGTTCAATTAGTTAATTCAACAAATATCCTCTGGGTACCAACTCATCTGAGTGAGGAGCTACAGTAAGAAAAAAAGCTCCAATTTTAAGATTGACACAAGTAGAAACTTTATACTATTGCTTTATATTTACAAAGAGGCTAGAAAATTCACTGGGTACTCAATATGTGTCAGACACTATTCTAAGTGCTGGAGTTACAGGGATGAACAAGATAGACAATGTCCCTACCTTCAAGAAACTCATATGATGATGATATTTTATATTTCTCTTCTAATTTTTAATGTCTTTTGATTTTCATTTCTGAGAGAGTTTCTTAGTTTTATCTTCCAGTTCATTGCTTTTTTTTAAGCCATTACATTTTTAATTTCCCTTTCTCAGAATTATGGAGACATTTTTTCATTTCTCAAGGGAATTTTATGTGTTTTGTTTTTTTTAAAAATATTTTCTTCTGCTCTATACATAATTTGTTTCCTCTGCTCTATACATAATTTGTTTCTTCTCAGTGCTTTTAATTTGCTTGCTTGCTTAATCATTTATTTGCCTTGGTGTCTTTTATGTTAGAGATTTCCTCAATTACCTGGTGATTCTCATCAATCCATTCATATTTTTAAAATTTTTTTTTCTTTTTTTTAGAGACAGGGTCTCACTCTGTCATGCACGCTGGAGTGTATTGGTACAATCACTGCAATCTTGAACTCCTGGCTTTAAGCAATCCCCCTGTCGCAGCCTTCCAAGGAGTTGGGACTGCAGGCGTTCACTACTATGCTCGGCTTTTTTTTTTTTTTTTTAACTTTTGAAGCTATGGGGTCTTTCCGTGTCGACCAGGCTGGTCTCAAACTCCTCGCCTCAGCAAGTAGCTCGAACCAGGGGAACAGACCATTGTGCCCAGCTCAAGCGCTTTCTGTTTAACGACAATATAAGCCCAGTTTTTTTTTTAAATGATTCCCAAAAATCAGTATCTGTAAGTCTTTCCTCTGGTAGGACTCTTCTATTATTAAACAAAAGAGCCCTCCAATCACCCACCTTCAGGATTGCAGAAGCAAGTTGAAAGTGGAGGAGAAAATTCAGAAGTCTAACAGTTCCATATACAAACTATGAAGTAATCATTCTGCTTCCAGTTCCTCGCCTCAGACTGCCTTCTCTGTTACCTGCTGTCTCTAAATTCTGACCTGTTCTGGGGCTCTACAGGGAGTCCTGGCTCCCTCATCATCCAAATGGTCTTCGACAGACACCCAGGCTGCAGCTTCCTCCATGCTGCCAAGCGTATTTCCATCTCCTGTTTATGTCACTGTCACCTCTTGTGCATTTCTCTCTGTCTTTGTAGATGTACATCTTTATATTTCTTAACCAACAATTTAATTGGGCTTCATTGAGGAGAGAAAGGAATTCAGAAATCAATTCTAAGGTGTTGCTTAAGGGGCTTGCTTTCATTCTCCAAAAATGACGTTGAGGATGGCATGCTTTACTATCACTTTCTTCTTTTGCTGCTCACACTGAACAAGTAACAACCAGCAAGATCCTGATGGCTTAAAAAACAAACAAAAAATGCCATCATCTGTCTTCCCTGAAGTACGATTTGCTTCACTTAAATCACATCTTCTAATTAATTATATTAAAAGCAATTATTTATCACTCTCAAAGCTAACACAGCGTGTTGGAGCTCTCTAGACATTTTAAGCCATATCTTTAAATAGCAAAGCATTTTAATTATCACGATTTTCACTACTGTATTTTAAAATAGTGTAGTACAGCTTATGTAAAATACAGTTAACACTAATAGGAAAAAAGAATAAGAACAAATTACAAAACTCAAAATGTGTTTTCTTCCATTTCAATAAGTCCTCTCCAACCTCCAGCCCCAAAATACAGCCCTGGACCAGATGGCAGCCAAGAAAAGCAGCTTCTCCATCTCGGGGCACCGACTCTTCCAATTGAGGAGTTGTCTTATGAAAAAAGCTCTCATCTTCTTTAAGTTAGACCCAAGTAGAAACTTTTTACTATTGCTTTATATCCACAAAGAAGCTAGGAAATACTGAAAATGACCCAACTTCTTAATGCTTAGAACTCAATACTCTGTATTTATAAAGGTCAAAATATACAAGCTTCTTGGCACATTAGATGATATGTTGGTTTCTATTTTGAAAAGTATCAATTCTACAACATATATTCATCATCTATCTTCGTATATATTTACTATAAAATCTCATTCTGGCTTTTAAACAAGAAAGCAATCATTTTGGCCTTTTATTATGAAATTCTTACCTGATGACACAGTCTCTCCCAACATTACCTTGCAACGCTTACAAATTACTTTGGTATTTGCCTTTGGTTCCTGTAGAAAGGAAAAATGTCATTTAAATGTCACTCAGCTTTTCTTAAAAGGAATATATAATTTTAACATAGTCCCCAGAGTATACATTGAACTTTACATTTTATTCTGCCCTCTACTAAATACTGGGAATACACTTAGCTTGCATGCATAATTCACATGCACGGAGATAATTTTTTTCAAGTCTTAAGACCTAATAGTGCACAGATCGACTTTTCCAGACCTAGCCACTTTTTGATAAGCCAGATGTTGCCAACTAATTTGAACAAAAAGCACTTCACATTTCTAAAAAGCACATCCAAATATCCTTATAACTTAGAATAAGCATATGTTGAGCAGAGAGGGCTTATGACTTGCCCCAACTCATGTACAGAATACAGAAGAAGAATTTGAGCTCATTATTTTGACTCCTAGTCCAGAGTAGTTTATGTAGGAGGAGCCTGTAACTACCCATAATTAAAAAGTTGGAAATAGCTAACCTATTCATGTAATCCTACTTTTTCCATTGAATTGCACTGCAACTTGGTAAGTCAGCTCAGACCGGGCTCAAACACATCCCCAGAGTACACACGCAGTGTGCCCCATGGAGTGCACCGTCTCTGGAGGTGTGCTGACATCCCTGTACAGGGCACATCCCAACGGCAGAGCTCAGAGCTTGGCCCAGGCAGGTAACTGGAGGGGGTTCATTCCTGCCAGAGGTAAAAGACACAGAAAGATAGGAAGGTGTCCATTTGTCCAGATCTGGGAAGAAGAAAGCTCAAAAAGTCAGTATGTGAACTGCAAAAGTTAGCATTTTGGTAGTTTCATGCTTTCTAACAATAAAATATACTTATATGGCTCCAAATTGGCATTAAAAATACTTTTTAGAGGACACCACTTTTTACAAGTTGAATTTGACCACCTTCATTAAATTTCACCAAAAACTAAGGGCTTTAGTGAAAACCAATACAGGGCATGAGAATAGTAACACTTGAGGGAAAAAGGATTTTTCTGTTTGAAATAGAAAAGCTTTTGTCAGATGCTCTGTATGTATTTCACTTATAATTGCTCTCACAGAACATTTCATTTTGTCTTTCAAGGAAGCAAGAAAAGCACTTTTTGACCTGAGACCCAATCCCCACCACTGCACAAGAAGTCCATTTACTGAATATGCATATGTACCCCTGAATCTAAAACAAAGATAAAAAAGACTAATAATAAAACTAAATATAAAGAAAGACTACCATTACCAGGCATGGGTAGTCAGGATTTAAAACTCTGATCGATAAAAAGCAAATTACCTCAAACAACCAAATATGTGAGTCTTGATTCAAAAACAACTACAGTAAAAGATACTTTTTTTTAGTCGGCGGTCTCACTCTGTCACCCAAGCTCAAGTGCAGTGGCTCATGGCTCACTGCAGTCTCGAAATCCCAGGCTCAGGTGACCCTTCTGCTTCAGCCTCCCAAGTTGCTGGGACTAAAGGCATGCACCACCACGCCCACCCAGTTTTTAAAATTTTTTTGTAGAGACAAGCTCTTGCTGTGTTTGTTGCCAAGGCTTAGTCTCGAACTTCTGGCTCAAGTGATTCTCCTGCCTCAGCCTCCCAAAGTGCTGGGATTACAGGCATGAGCTATGGTACCTAGCTTAGTAAAAGATACTTTTAAGACAACTGGTAAAATTTGTATATGGCCTTATCAAGGAATAATTGTTAATTTTATCAGGTGTGATAATAATGATAGTGTAGTTACGTTTTAAAAAATCCCATTTTTAGATATACACACTGAAACACATAGAGATGAAATGTCATTGACTGGGATTTGCTTTGAAGTACTTCAACAAAAAAGCTGGTGAAGCTCACTTGATGAATCTAATGGTTAGCATATGGAAGTTCATAATACTATTCTTGCTATATAATACTTGTTTATAATACCTTACAAAGTTTGACAACACATTTTTCTTAGAAAACAAAAAAGACACAATTATGGAGTTAACAAAACAAATTATCAAAACCAACTATCATCTTATACCAAAATCAACTAAGTATCCCAATAAAGAAAAAATTTAAAAAGGGATAGCTCTTATTCATACTTGCCAGAAGCAATATGAAAAAGTTCGATTTTTCTTTAAAATGTGTGTGTGGCTATACTTTCTAAGCCTTGAATAATATTAAAATCTTGTTAAAGGATGAAGTACCATCTTTATCATGCTATTATAAGATACAAAATTTGTATTATATTGGTACATACCAAAAATAGCACAAAAGATGACAAATGAATACAAGAACAGGGAAACCTTCAGCAGATATCTTTTGAAAATAAAAGTACTTGGCAGTAGTGGAGGACTGGGGAGGGGGCAGGATTTGCAGCAGTGGGAATCTGCTGGGGGAGGGACAGGCACAACAAGGGCACCTGCATCGTGAACATTTGTATCCCTAACCCTGAATTGTCCCCCACCTATTCAACATAAAAAATTAAAACAGAAAAGTACATATTGTCACATTGACAGAGGCTCAAATAAAGTAGTACAAACTCGAAAAAGGTACTGAAAAAAGAAACAGTGTCAGGCTTTATGCTTGTTTGTTTGTGCTGTTTTTACAAGCAGATCTTGTAAATTAAAGCATAACACCACATTAATTTGGCTTAAAGAAAATCCCTGCTTTATAATGCGTTTTTCTTTACCTGTGCTTAAAGGAAATAAAGTAGCAAGTTGTGCAACGAAACAGCCTAACAGTGTGGGGACTCCACAGAGAAAACCTTGAAGAAACACACACTGTTGTGGACTAACTAGATGGCTGTATCTGAGAGAGGGCAACACTGCTGGAGAGGTGGACTAGCCTCCCGTCCTTGCTTTTGTTTTTCTTGGTGGTGTTTCCATTTCTAAGGACCCTTGGTATTGTCTCACCAAAGAAATGTCTCCCGAGAGGTACTATTAGGATGCTTTGTCACCATGTGATATTTGAAAACCCTGCTAGAGATGGCTAGACTGAGTGATATGAGAAATCGGTTTTCAATAGCACAGAGCGGCCTTGTTCCCACAGGAGCCTTGAGAGCACTGTTTGAGCAGTCCCTCCAAATTTATGTTACTATTTTGGTCACAGGCACACTCTTTCAACTGCTACAATATGCAATTAAAGCAAAAGTTTCATCTAGGCGAACCTGAAGACAATCTTGTCAACAGCAGCCCGTTATGAGAGTACAACCATTTCCCACAGTCTCCTTGATACTAAAAACTGGAATGTCTAAACATGAGGGGCCTCTTTCTTTAATGCATAAGATGGATGTTTACAGTGAAGAAAAATTCTTGCAAGTGGCATCAAATAACTGAAAAAGATGTAAATGTAAAGAATATGTTTCAGCACAGAGGGAATCATGGTTTCTCTCATTTGATCTTTCTCCATTCCTTTTCCATTCGTGCCTTCCAAATACTTTTAAAATGTGCAGCTTAATCATAAAAATGAAAGTTAAAACACATAAAATAATAAGGTATTAGTATGCAAATTTAGATTTAAATACAAATTTAACATAATCATATTAAATATATTCATAACATAAACTTATATTAGCTTACCATTTATCTTTTAAAAATACAGAATCTAAAGTACTATACTTCACTAAAGCGAACCATGTTTAGATAAAGGGATTTCCATTTATGGTGAGAAGTGAGGCACTTAAATAATTTTAACTGGCCAGAACTTAACCCCAATATTTGATAAATTTCCTTAACTTCCCTAAAAATAGTTCTATATAAACCAATTTTTCATCCTAAGAGCTGTCCAACTGCTGCATATTTCCTGTAGTACTCAGTTCTTATTAAAAAAATCAAATGAGTTTTAAATGAAATTTAAAATACGTTTTTGTGCCTACCAATAATAAGATGTTAAAAAGATGTTCTGGCAAGGATTTTCTTTGCCTTTTAAATCACATCTGTATTGACTGGCCATCAGGGAAATGATTTCTCACAAGGGCCAAGCCAATAGTATTGATTTTTATTTTTTTTAATAAACTGCTTGTTCTCTGCAATGAGAGGAAATTGCCTTCTTTCAGACATAACTTACATAGCAAGAGCCACCGACCTCACATTGTCAAGCGCCAACTTGGACCCTGCTACCTGGCTTTCTCTCTATTGCAAGGCTCCTCCATTTCCTTGCATTCCTTGGTGGCATCTGCTTTCATGACTTGAGCAGAAGTCTATTAAGGGCAGAAGTAGTAAAATACCTCAGCCTAATTGTGTAGTAAGTATCCTGGAGCAAGAGAACACTCTTAATTTAAACCAGATTATTCAGGATAAAATGCACACGAATTATGAAATATTGTTCTAAAAACAAGAAAGTAGAGCATTTTGGTTTGTAAAATGGTAGCACTCTCAATTCGACGCATGAAGAAGTCCTTGTCTCCTTATGCCTCCTGCCTCTGTAGCTGTTTTAGTTTAAGACCATATGCTCTTCCTGTATCAATAAAGCAGAGCCAAGAATAAAAGGCAGTTGAAAATAATGGATTCTGGCCTTTAGAACAATCTGCGTAACAAGAACTTACTGAAGAAACCAGTAGCTAAGTCATTCTCTAAGTTAGCATTTATTTTGAAATGATATTTTACCAATTTAAGGTGGTTCTCAGAAGAAGGACAGCGCGTCTTCACTGGGGATAGCTCAGGTCTTGGCCACCACAAATCGGCTCTTAAATGCATCAAGAAGAAAGAGTCTCCAACAAAACAGTCATTCTCTTTTGGATGAAGTGGTTTATTAGCAAAGGGGTCAGGATGGCAACACCATTCCCCAACTAGAGCACCCCAGTTCTCACTTGGCAGTGGCAGCACCCTGAGAAGTCTCCTGGTGGAAAAAGGAAAAACGGTTTCACAGAGCAAAATGGAACTAACATTTTCTTAATTAAGGCATCATAAAAGACGAAAGAAACTCATTAACCACATGGCCTGCAATGCTAATTCTTCCCCAGCTATAAAATTAATATAGACTCACTACAGACAATTTTGAAAATGCAAAGAAGTATAAAGAAAAAAAACATCATCATTCTCTCACTACCCCAAAATAAATAACTACTTTTTACATGATGGCACATTTCTTTGCCATCCTTTCAAGAAACATATTTGTACATATACACATGAAGTTTGGGATCAGCATATATATATATATATATATATATATATATATATATATATGTGTGTATGTGTATGTGTGTGTATATGTATATATACACACACACACATATTTTGCTTTTGTTATTTTATTTAGTTAGATCATGATTCTTAATGACGCTACAACATTGTATTCTATAGGTACGTCAACACTTTTCAGATCATTCCCTCACTATTAGATATTTAATTTTGAGTTTTTCATTATCAATTGTTCTGTGACCAATATTCCTATTAGAAAATTAGTGTATTTATCTGATTTCCTTGGGGACAGAAATCTTATAAGTGTGAGATAAGCAAAAATGGTATGCATATTTGAAAAGCCAACACTCATTTGGTGAAGTTCTTTCCAGAAAAGTTATATCAATCTATAATTCTTCCACTCACCCTTTTTATAATTGAATACTATTATTTTTCCATCTTTGCACTAGTAATGGGTGAAAATATTCTCAACACTAATTGGCAACTCTTAAATTACTGGTAACATTGACCTGGTTTTCCTATTTATTGAACACTGTTACTTCTGGGAATTGTGATCAATGACTATTTTCCAATGAGGTGTCAGTATGTTCTTATTAATTTGTAAAAGCATGTTCTATATTAACAGTATTAACCCTATGTCTATAATCTGTCACTTTTTTTTGGTATTAATGCCTTCTAATTTGGTTTATGTGCCTTGAATTTCAAATCACCCAATAACTGTCTTCTTGATTCTATTGCTACATTTTAAAAAACTTTTTTTATTTAGGAATAATTTTAGATTTACAGAAAAGTTAGTTGCCAAGATAATACAGACAGTTCCCAATACACTTCACCCAGCTTCCCCTAACATTAATATCTTATATAATCATGGGAGATTTGTCAAAACTATACACTTTATCCAGATTTCAACTTTTCCATTCTATTAATGTCCTCCTCACCCCACCCCACCCCCCCGCCGTTCCAGGATTCAATCCATGATAGTACGTTGTATTTAGTCATCAAGTCTCCCTAGCCTCCTCTGGTCTATGACGGTTTCTCAATATTTCCTTATTTTTCAGGACTTTGACATTTCTGAAAAGTACCGGTCAGATATTTTATAAAACTCTCCCTTAATCTGATTTTGTCTGATATTATCTCAAGATCAGACTGGGGTTATGGTTTTGGGATAAGAATCACAGAGGTAAGGCACCCTTCTCGTCACACCATATCAGGGGGTACAGTATATTAACATGACTTATCATTGGTGATATTAATCTTGATTACTTGGGAAAGGTGATATCTGCTAGTTTTCTCCTTCTAACAAAATACTAGTAGATTAATGTATTCAGATGTTGTAAGTTAAAACATTTAGGATGTGAATGTATTATTTTTTTAACAATTCCTCCATGTTAGCCATTTTTCTTTGATTCCCCAATCAACCATGAGTATCATAAAAAGGCAAATACTGTCTGGAAGAGGGTAGACCCTTAATTTGTAACCATGGAGGACAAAGCTAAGAACAAGAAAGGCTGACTTCAGTTGAATAGAACAAAGCATTTTTTCCTTCAAATCAGGGTATGCTATACCACTGCCACCATCAGGCTGCTAAGCCTGTTAAGGATACTGGAGAAGTGATTCTTTCAAAATACATTTCTGAAAAGTCTACCATGAATCAGGCATTCGGACTATGAATACCAATACCCTCTTCTCTTAAGGTACTCATATTTTTTTAAGAAATATGGACCTATAAACAAATAATAAAGCCACATGTAATAAATGCTCATAACTGAGTAATGAATTCTTAGAGACCGGGAGAGTAGCACAAATACTTTGAATATTTGGTAAAAGTGTTAACCCCTTTCCTCAAACATACATTCCTATAAGCACACAGATTTGCATATTACTTTAGGGAATTCATGGATCCCTGAGGCCAACCCATGAATGCAGGGCAATATATACAAAGTGCTAGGGGAATACATTGTACATGGACTTCAGAGGAGAAGTAATACCTTAGCTGGCTTTTGAGGACAAAGAATAATTCTTCAGGCAATGAAGGGTACCACGGAAGAAACAATATGAAGGTAGATACCATATCTGTTTACCTTATTGTATTTCTACTGTCTGCAATAGCGCCTAACTTACAGTGTGACATTTTAAATATTTGCTGAAGAAATGAACTGGTATTTCTTCACAATTGTAACATGTGAGGCCCCTGGTTGGGATTGTTGCACACTGAGATTAAAGGGTTAACAAACCTTTTCCCTTGCTGCTTGAGAATCTGACCTTTGGTTTAGCCACCTAGCTCTGTTACCCTGGAAACCTGGTAAGATCTTAGGCATCAACTATATTGCTAGGCAACATTGCTTGCGGTAAAAACGATCCCTGATTGGCAAATTGAACCTAAACCAGGAAAAACTATGAATGAGCTATAAATGTCTGACGAGAATGCCATGGTTTGGGCTCCCTGAGTGTAGTCTCTTGTGGGGAACCCTATAAACTATGCCAAAAAATTATTAGAAGAGATGTTGGCTGCTTAGGGCATGAGGCTTCCTCTCAGCCAGAGAAGCTCCCCTATCTCCCTGATGTGCACCTTATGCTTTGTACCTGGAACTGTGTCATTTGGGGGAGACAAGAGTCCTCAGGTGGGGGTGTGTGAGCTGTCACTGGGGTGAACTGCTGCAGATCCCCTGCTAAGAGAAATCCTTGATGTTGCCCTGCTGACAAGGAACGTGGCCTGTGGTAGTCTTGTGAATCCACACGTTTAGAAGAACTTAAGAAGAATCCTGGTGGGCACTCCACACACCTTATCCCATTTACTGCTGACAACAATTCTGTGAGATAAGAAACACCAATCACCTCTTACAAAGGAGGAAAGTGAGGCTCAGAAATGTCAAACAGTCTGTACAAGTTCACAGACTCAGAGGTGACTAGCAACGCCAGGATCTGAACCCAGACCTTCCCTGGCAATGCAGAACGGCCCTAGGGAAAACTTGAGCAGGGGGGATGGTGGCAAACTATGGGGGCTCTTCCAGGTCATGCTAGGAGGTAAGGACTTGGTTCTACAGATAGGTAGGAGGCATCATAGAATTTGAAGCAGAGACGCAAAAGGTCAGATTTGAATTTTTACCAAGAAGGAGAAGGCAAACAAGGTACCTGTTTAGAATCAGAGTGAGACCTAAATGGACTCCTAAGATTCTGTTTCCTGACATTCTGCATGTAATGCCAATAAACGGACCCTCAACACAGTGTAAAAGACAACGATGTCAAAATCCCTACGTGATCAAGGAAATGAAACTGCACCATGATTTACAGAGATCCGGGAGATGAGCACATTAACACAAAATACAATATTTTAAACTTAACTTGACCCCATATCATGTGAATAAAAGCTATAATACTCATATATCTTATAACCATCTACATAAGACATCAGGAGCAAGAAAGTGCTTAATTCAAAAGTCATTGCAAAGTTTTTACAGCAGAAAACAGTTTCTGATGTTTTGAAGAAAACACAAAACCTTTAAGAACAAAAGATGTATTTTAATCATAGCTCTACTAAAAGTATATCTATCTAGAACCATGAGAAGTATACTTTGATATGATCTACTTCCCAGGAGAACTTTCAAAATAAAACTGGTATCTTTTTTCCCAAGGTGGTTTTTAGGTAAAAACCTGCTGGAGCTCAAAAGGAACAAAATGATTTCTTGAATTTTCTCTCAGCTTAAGATTCTATAACAAACAGCAACACATTATAACAAGTTAAAATTTGATGGTTATTTTTAATGAATCTGGAGCATAAACTTTTAGGAAGTAATCACTTAAAGTACACAACCTTAATAAATGCTATTGATTGATGATGTTTCATTTAAGATTTAAACATATACATAAGAAAATGTAAGCCCCTTAACTTTAAAGAGAATAAGGAGATAAAAAGAGATAAGAAAAATAAGTAATAAAAATTAACATATATACAAGAAAATGAAACATCTCTTAGCTTTAAAATCAAGCATTAATCAGCCATAATAATAACACAGAACTTTTATAAATTGGATTATAACCAAGTAGACATTATTAATCTTAAGAGTAACACCAAATACCTAAAGCTCAAAATGTGGCAGCTGGAATTTAGATTAATTTCGGTGATATTCTTCAAATGGCAGGCCACAAATTCTATAAAACTAGCTTTACATTTTACTACTGTTATGTACCTCATACAATTAGGCTCAAACAAGTATAATTTTATTCCAAAAGTTTGCTTAACATTACTAATAGTCTACTTTGTGCCTGCACTCTTTCTTCTTTGCTCTCTTTCATAGAGAAAAGTGACTGTATTCACAGGCGTCGTTATTTTCAGACTACAACTACAGCTGGCCTGCCAAGTAGACAAATCAAGTGGTTGGATACTCTGACATCTCGTGTTTCCACAAAGCCCATCCTGCCATTTTCTTCTAGAGTCTCAATGCCCTCCCGAGCTCTGGGCTGACACCAAGCACTGCCCTGCCGGTGCAGGTAGAACAGGGCAGACCAGTCCAAAAACCTCAGGAGAGCCCTCTGCTTCAAACAGTATGAAAATCAAAAGACTTGAGTTTGAAAGTCGGTTTGGCCAATTGTTGTCACTCAAGTATGATGGGAATTTATTTCTAGGAGACATAACAAACATCAAGCACAATGACCATTTGGCTGTTTCTGAGACTATTCACAAAGAAGTAAATTGTACTACTGCTGCCTGACACTAGGGCCTGGCAGTCTCAACAAGAATATAACACAAAACTACGTATGTCCATTCAAATTTTAGTTTAAATTCCACCAATCTGGTAAAAATGTAGATTGGAGAATTTTATTGTAAAAAAACAAAACATTATTTATTTTCAAATAACAAAAATAAATGGCTAAGAACATCCAACCTTAAATTAAGAAAAAAAGCTGCTATAATTAGCAGATGTCATGCACCCTCATGCTAATAAGTATTAAAAGCTATTAATGAGTCTTACTGCGTTAAATTGTCCTCTATATATTATTTCTGTAATTTGGTTGATAAGAACCTTTTTCATTTAAAAAAAAAAAGAGGAACAAGCGTTAGTCTTAATACTATACAAATAATCATGAATCATAAAGCACATGAAACCCAAAGTATTACTTGATGAGGTTCACTGATCAGAGAATTTTCATTCTGACAAAATTTCATTCTTACAGGTTTATCCAATCCAGCTTCCTTATCTTGCAGATGAAGAAACTGAGCCCTGGGATATTAAAGTAACTTATTCTCAGATAATAAGGCTAGCCTGTAAGCAGATCTCAACTCCACTCTATTGCTCCTAGTAGAGGCACTCCCAACACAGATAAGTCATCATATTCCAAGGCACCTTCCAGGGAAAAATGACTACAATTAGTTGACTTTGATTATAGCACATAGAAGTTCATTTGAAACACCTTTGGTCTTGTTTTCTATTTAACATGCACAGACGTTGTCCTTACCACTCACCCACAACAGGTGACTGAAGGAGAAATGAGAAGACCGCTGGGCTTGATATTAAAGTCACATGAAGTCCATGTGCAGATACTTGAAGAAGCACATTTTTCCGTAAAACAAAGAGTCATGGGGCATGCGGCTAAAAGTGAAATGTTAGTAAAGCCTTGAGTCACTTACTAAGGAGTTTTCTGCCTTATTCAAGACACATACACATGCCAGACACACAGGTGTGATATGAAAAGTCTTTCAGGCAAGCCTTTCTTAAAGTAAGTCCACTGTTTATCTTCTCGGAGAGAAAGATGATTCATTTCCTTGGCACATACAGAGAATATGAATCAGAGTCCTGAACAAAAAAACTTAAAACACTAAACTAGCTAATCTGCCATTTTGCTAATAAGAAAAATTTGTAAAAAGAAAAAAGGATAGAGTCACTAAACCCAATAAAAAAGACTTCTTGAGCATTAAGGCTGAGGTGGTACTAACAGGGCTCCTCAACTATTAAGTGATGCAGGAGGATTTCAAACCCAGGTCCAGCTGTCCTGCTCTTTCCTCCACACTGCAGGCCTGTCGATGGTCAAGGTCAGGGTCAGTGAATGCTGCCCTTCAACATTAAGCCTCCAAGCCCACCTAATTCTCAGTTCCACGGTTGTGAAAGGAATAGGCACAAAACAGAAGACACAGGTCCTGAACAGGAAACATGGGGGCCACAGACAAAGACTTTTCATATCATCATCCTTCTCCCATGAAACACAAATATCAACCAAAGATGGACGAACACATCCTTCACTGTAAGCAGCACCAGGAAATACTGTTACACTGAATTCAACTTGTTCCCGCTGTAACATCTAGGTCAGCTCACTGTTGTGTAGGAATGAAAGGTTCAGAAACGTCTTCTGAGAATTAAACCAGAGTCTGAAACAGAGAAGGAAAACACTCTTGGCTAAACTACAGTATAAACCGGCATCCCCGGGGCCTCAGAAGAAAGTGGGCCTGTCTCTGAGTACTTACTCTGCAGCAATTTCAGCCCTCGGGTGACCTGAGCAAAGATGAGACTCTCTCCTCTCCAAATTTAAAGCTACCTCATTTCTTACACAAAACAACCCTCCTGAGGGTGTTCCATTCATAATCTCCTGCTGACACCGGAGTGACGTTGTGCCATCTCATCTACCTGGGACGTGGCCAGGAAATCAGGAAGCAAGCAAGAACAGCTGACTAGGAAGCCAGAACAAACACACCAATGTTTATTAAAGTCAGCCTAGCAAAAATTTATTGAGGGCATACTATTCACCAGGCACTGCACCTGATGCTGGGGATGGGGATGATGATGATCATTATAAGAACAATAATTACACTTCCAGCCGTAGATAATGACATATTGATTGCTTGCCATGTGCCAGGCAAACATTTGAACGCATTCAACTCTCCCAACAATCCTATGAGGTAGGTCCTATTCTTTTCCACACTTTCACAGTAAGGAAATCGAGGCACAGAGTGGTTAGGTAACTTGCCCAGAGTTTCACAGCTAGTAAATGGTATGCAAACCCAGTTACTGTGGCTTGTAAGTCTGTACTGCGAGGCACTACACTATACCATACTCTCAGTAGAATGATGACAGAGATACAGGAGACGAGATTATCTCCCCTCCCAGAGCCTATGGTTTAATCGTGAAGACAGCAAAGAAACCTTAGACGAGCACCTAAAACAAGCCAGGGTGCAGAGAAAGCTCCCAGTAGGAACTGCTCTGCCAGCTGAATTCTGAAGTTCAGGTAGGAGCTGACTGGGGGAAACAGGCTCTGAGGTGCATTCTGGGAGAGGAGTGGCTGTCAGAAGGTCCCAGGGTGAAGAAAAGCATGAAGAGGTGGTGGGACTATGGGCTGATCCCCAGAGCGTGCACAGAACGCGAGTCAAGGATGGTGTTTTTTGGGAGGGGGAGGAGTAGACTGGTGAGAGAGGGATGAAATGTGCAGGTAGAGGGGTAAACAGGAGAACTCAAAGGAACTAACGCAGAATGCAAAGGACTTATGGAACTTATCCTGAAGAAATCAGGGGCATGGGAGGGTTTGAAGAGGGGAGTCAGCTGTACTTGAGAAAAAGCAGAATAAAAATGGATCAGATGAGGGTGAAACCAAGGAAGGCTGAGTGGATGAGGAGTTGGCAACGGGTGTAATGAGGGGAAGAGACAGTGGCCTCAACTAAGTTAGTGGCAATGGGGTAGAGGAAAGCAGACTTAAGATATGCTACAAAGAAAGTAGTGATGGGTTGTCTATGGAGGGGAACTCCTCGCAGGGAGGAACCCAAGGCAACAACACCAAGTTTCTACCTTGAGGACACACGGAGCCAATTGGCATCACTGAACTGGGAGAGAAGCAGATTTCAGATATGAAGGATCACTTATAAGTCTCAGGAACCTGACTCAGGAAACCCATCTAACAAAGAATTCTAAATTTTTTCTGTATATATGGTTAACAGTAATAAGGTTCTGATTTGTCTTTCTAGCCTAAAAGTGATTTAGAAGCTGAAAATTCAGGGGAAAGGGTCTGTGCCCAAGAAACAAGAAATAGGAAGAAAGAAGGGAAAAAAAAAAAATTTAAGAGTCCTTGGAATACAAAGGAAAAAAAGCAGCCAAGGGCCCATCTCAATAGGGTAATCACAGCCCATCACAAGAACAAGTTACAAGAGTAACCTAATCACAGAGAAAAGGTTAATTTGTGCTCAGTATGCTCTGTCTTAATAAGCAAGGAAAAAAGGAAATGGATTTTAGAAAGGCATCGATGAAAATAGTTCAAGTAAAAAGTTGTGCTGCAAAAGTCTGCTGTGTAGAAAATTCACTTAATGTGGAAAACCTCGCTCACCATCATGATGGAAAAACATGTGACAGATCCCAAGTTCCTTTTCAGAAGAGAGGTGCTTCAGTGACCAGCACAGGTTCTCCCACCGAGATAAGCCTTCCTCCTTCCAAGCCAGCATCCTAGTGCTCCCCTTTAAATCCTTGAGAAGAGTCAACCATTCTATGGTTTCTGGCAAGTTTTGTGGTTGATTTTGTTCAAAGTGAGATGAAGCTGGCTCTCATTTTAAGCACATGTACTGCTCTGTTGGCAAGTACTTCAAAACCCTGGTAGAATAAGAGATGACCTTTGCCAGACACGGAATTCATCAGTGTTAAAACACATTCCTTACCTGTCCCTTATTATGACTTCACCACAGGATTGGCAATAAAACGTGCAACATTCTTGGGCTTGCGAGCTTTGATTAAACACTGAAATCAGTTCTAAAGGAAAACAATGAAATAGCAAATCTTAAAGGTGTGGAACAAATACATTAACACACAAAAAGAGTTTAGTAACCACAAAAAATTACCACCACTAAATACTGTTTATGATCCACCCAGAAGAACACATTTAATTAGTATTATCTGATGACTCAACCAGAAGCAAATATTGTGATGTGTTTTCAAAAATAAAAGATTTTGCAAAGCGCTTCAGAGCTAGGAGCTGCCCTAGACTGCCTATGTAACGTTTGTTACTTCTCTCATTTATAAATACCAACAGGAAAGATGAGTGGAAAAACGTTCTTCCACACTGAGCTACTCCACAGATCTTTAACCACCCTCAGCTTCCTCTGCTACGCCTCACCGCACAGTTCCTCATCAGTGTGACTGCTAGTAAATAAAGCTCTATAATTTAGGTTTAATTTGATTTATACACGGTTTATATCTATTCTGGCATAGTATCATATGTACAAACAAAATGGATCTCAAACTGGTATTTACTGGACAGTTCCCTGGGAATGGACTGGCTCCAAGGAAGAGTTCGATCTTCCAATAGCAAAATTCAAATTCATCAGAAAGCTGTGGAAAATGTCTTTTTCTCTCACTACATGAAACAGCAAAAGGCAGCGTGCTCCTTTAGCGTCCATTATTTCTTTTGTGAAAAAAGAGAACTTGCATTTCAAAAAAATACAACTATTTATCCGTAAAAAATCTAAATAAAGAAATGAGGTCTCATATCCATTAGGATCGAGCAATTTGAATTCAGTTCATGTTACTTTGTATGTATTCTAAGGATTTTTAAAATTGTTGCTAGAAAATTTAAGCCTTGACAATTAAAAATTCTGCAATTTATAGGGCTGCCCACGAATCTCTACTGCATTAAAGTGAAATAAGCAGTATTATTCTTTAACTCTGAGCAGATCAAAAGGAGACCTAGGTAACACACCCAAAATAGTCTTTCCAGACCAATAAGCACATTTTCAGTGAAACGCTACCCTCTGCTGGCCACCTAGCATGATGTACCCGGCCAGTTCTTAAAGCCAGCACTTTCTGTTACAGAGGAATCCTGGAGCATACTGCCACTGGAGGTGGATGGAACGCTTGTGCTATGTCAGATCCTGCTGTAGCCAGCTCCCTTTTGGGGTCACGTTTCATGCCCCAAGCAGTGTGCCATTATGATGTTTACTATGGTTGTTTTTAAAAGCTTGTTCTTACCAATGAAAAGTCAACTTTTTAAACACTCCGAAACACAAACTGAATGCCAAAATTTTCAAAAGTCACTTCCTACAATATGGTTTGATTCAAGTTCATGTTAGTACACATCTATTCATGCTTATTCATTCAGCAAATATTTATGCACCACCTATTTTGTGTAAAGCACTAAAGCAACTGAGTGCCGAGGCCTCCATTTTTCATAGCCTTTCGCGCACTATGGAGCAGGCCTTGAAAGTTTTCCTTTTCGGACGTGTGAGTCAAGCTTACTAAAAGTGTGAAGAAACAGGAGACCAGAGAACACAAACAATATGCAGACCAGCACCAAGCAGTCCCTTTATTTTGTCCTACATTTTAAACAGTACTTGTGATCTAAAGGGCTTTAAGCATGTCCGGTTTGGGGATCTGTCTATCCACAGTTCCAGAAGATGGGTGGGCAACACCCCAACACTGCGTTCCAGAGGTCTCCTTTCCCCCACCCCTCAACTCCCAGCCCCAGGACCTGGAAACTCTGCCCTGTGGCTGGCATGCCTGCCCTTCCCCCGTTTTCAGATCGGACACAAGGTCCCACTGCGGCTGCTGCCGCCCGCTGTTGCTGGGAAGAAGCCAGCGCCTCGCAAGACCTGGCCTCCCTGGGCCTCTCCCCTGGGACGACACTTCTCTGGGCCCACCAGTAAGTGCACTCAGGGCACGGGTGTATTCGCCGCTTTCCGTCTGGCCGGCCCCAGCCTTCTTTCCGCGGCTATTCCATCAGCCATGCCTAGCACTCATCCTGTGCCACTCAAGCTCTGTGACATCTCTTTCCCATGCTTCTTGTTCCTGAAACCAACTCTGCCCAACTCTGTTCGCTCATGCAGAACTTTAACAAAAATCACTTTCCGGCAAAGCAGGACCGAAGCTCCCTCTACCTTCTCTCTCCTTTAAAAAGCCAGGAATAAAGACTCGGGGGAATGCACAACATCTCCTAAGGGCTCTTCAGAACACTCCTGCTGACCTCACCTCCAGGATCAACACAGCTCACATGAAAGGCTTACTGCGGACGAGGCAGCAGTGAGGTGGCAGGACGTACCTGAATGAGTTATTCTTTCTCTATTGCTCCTATTACTCTGAGAATACACATCACATCCGTCTGTTATTGTCCCTGGACAAACACCACCTCCTTGGACTAGCCTTCCCTGACCACCCTCTACCTAACCCCAGTAGTCACCCTCTCTCCCGTTATTCCACTTTACCCACAGCACTCTTCTCAGTATGCAGTTAAATCGTCTTTCACGCATTAGAATGTAACCTGCGAGAGAACAGACACCTTCCCTAACTTGTTTACTTCTGTATCCCCAGCATCTAGATTGATACCTGGCACACAGTGTGAACTAAAATATTTGTTGAATGAATAAAAACTTCTATGGAATGCTTTAAAAACCACCAGGCCTTCGACAACTGCCATCTGACTTAATCTTCACATCACCTCTGTAGCCAAGAAATTTTACAACTGAAAAAACAAAGCAGGGGGTGCATGGGCAATCGCTGTGCCCTCCGCTCGATTTCATCGTGAACCTAAAAGTGCTCTAACGAAAGGAATGGAGGGAGGGACGGTCCAAAAGTTAAGTAGCATGTTCACCTGTGCACAGCCAACACCCTAGAGCCCCTCCAGCCCAGGCTCTTCCCATGCCGCTAATTAGTTCTGTCACCTGGGAAAAGTTCAGCTCATCACGGGAGAAAATCGCCTTTGAGGCACAAAGAAAAAGCAACGCGGAAACAGAAGCGCGAGCACGACTCACTGGTGCGGAGCTCCCCGCGCGCCTGCAGCCGCAGGTGCAGTCCATCTCCGGCCACAAACCGCAGCCCGCGGCACGAGGCAGGCGCGAGCCTGACCTCTGCTGGAAGCCAGACTTCTGTGCAGCCGCCCGGCGTGCTCAGCCGGAGCGAGGACGGCGTTATGGAGATGTCCATGGGCACGCGGCCTTCCCTGGGCTCCCTGGAAACGAAGCATAAAAGCCAAACTAGCCATTCTCATCATGAAAACCACAGGACGGAAGAGGCGAAAGTGGCCAAAGTTCCTCTTCAAGGGAGGCTTTAAAGCCACTGCCCCAGAAAAACAGCAGCAAGCAGATCACAAAGAAAACCAGTCCACACTAGATTTAGGTCAAGCCAGGGAGCAAGTGTCACTGTCACTGTCACATGCAACTCCTGGGGCATAATCTTTATTCTTGTTTCTGAGACCAACAGTACAATCATGTTTTTTATTTTTATATTTTTTATTTTTATTTTTCACATATTTTTTATGAATCATGTTTTACCTTCCAGCAAATCAGAACAAGGTACTATTTTTAATTGACATGAGATTTTGAAAAGATTAGGTAAAACAAAAGGTACAAAACAAAAACATTCTTGTCAATTTTAAGAATAAAAGAATTAATGAAGAAAACAATACAGTGATATATGAATACCAGGTGTGAAAGGACTTACTAATCCAGTTCAGAGTAAATTACTCAGAGTAGACAATAAAGAGTAAAACACAGTCCCTGGCCACCAGGTAGGTCCCCTAAGAATAGAGGTGATAAAGGCACATACAGAAACTACCCTCCTCTGAAGCTGAAATAAGTTTGCTGTAACAGGGATACAAAATACCACAGCTCCCTCTTAAGTGTGGATGGGAGGCCATCTACAAGGTGTCACCCAAGTGCAGAAGCAGACCGTCTGCCTGAAAGTCATATAAGTATAGGGGCAGACCACGAGTTCAAGAGGGCATCTCGGTTAGGCCTCTTAAGTTACCTTACAAAATCTTACAACTTTCTGGCTAGTTCCTTTTCAAAGCACATGGGTCTGCATCTCACTGGCAATCCAGGACATCAAACGCCTGAGTTTTTTGCAGGGCAGGTAGCCTCAAATCCTTGAGTCGAAAGTCCAATTTCAGGAAATGATGCTTAAGAAATAATGATTCTCTAAAGCTGGGTCAGCAAACGTTTTCTGCAAAAGACCTCATAGTAAATACACATGGTTGTGGGGCCACATATGTTCTCTATTACATAGTCTACTTTGTGTTTACCGAAACAGGTTGTTGGTTGGAGTTGGTCCACGGGCCACAGTTTGCTGAACACTGTCCATTTTGCCATCACAATGATGTTCTAACTAGACTGCGTAGGCTTGGCACTTGCAAGTGACTCAAGGGATACCGAGGAGTTCCTCAGTCCCCACTGCACCCCATCTCGGGCATATACTCTACCTTCCCCCAAAACTAGGGCCACGCAAAGCAGCCCCTATTTTCGTGATGGAGAGCCACAGGGGCCTGGCACAGACCGGAGATGATAAGTAGACTGGGAAGGGCATCCACCAGGAAGACCACCCAGCAGGGGGTCTGACACCAAGGTGAGGAGGAAATCCCAGTGGGAGGTGGGGCCAGCACAGCACGGGGTTTGAGAGCCTGTCTTAGCTCTGGCTGCTAGACCAAAATACCATAGACTGGGTGGCTTCAACAACTGACATCATTGGAAAAATAATGGAGAGAGGAAGTTCTAGTGTCTCTTTCGCTTCTTGTAAGGACACAACTCAACAGGGGGCTCCACCCGCATGATCTCACCTACACCCAATTACCGCTCAAAGGCCCCCACTCCTAACACCATCACATCGAGGTTAGGACTTCAGCATACGAATTTGGGGGGGGCACAAATATTTGGTCCACAACAGGGTCAAGCAAGTGAAAACAGTGTCAACAATGAGTGGGGGGAGGGGGAGTGGCAAAGGATGCCAGCAGAAAATTAGTACAGAGGGAAACTGACCTAGTAAACGTCATGAGGATAAGGAGGGCCAGGATTCTCACTGTGGGAGAATGGAGTTACAAAGAGAGAAAGGGAGAAAACTAGAATGGACCTTGCCGTGGACTAGAATAGAAAATATCTGTGTGGAAGTCATGGTTTACAATGTATATAAATAGAGTAACACAGATACATGTAAGTGTACATATTCAAGTATGCATGTGCATACATCCAAATATAAACATCATACATGTCACACACTCACACTAGTTCTGGGAGAAGTGACACCCAATAGCAATGAGCACACTTAGCACCCAGAACTTGGTTTGTAAAGGCTATTTTCCACATAAAACAAAACAAACAAAACAGGGTTCCTTAGTAAAACTAGTACATCCAAGGCTGGAACAGGAAAAGAATAAAAATAAGCCTAGAACATGTTGCTGTGCAACAAATTAAGCAAGAAATCAAAGAAAGCTAGGGACATATCAAAAAAGAGACAGAGGCTGGGCACAGTGGCTCACATCCGTAATCCCCGCACTTTGGGAGGCCGAGGAAGGAGGATCACTTGAGCCCAAGAGTTCAAAACCATCCCAGGCAACACAGCAAAATTTTGTCTCCACAAAAAATTTTTTAAAATTAGCCAGGCATGGAGGCCCACATCTGTAGTCCCAGCTATTCAGGAGACTAAGAAGAGTGGATCCCTTCAGCCCAGGAGGTCAAGGCTGTGGTGATCCCTCACCTTTCCTCTGCACTCCAGCCTGGGTGACAGAGGGAGACCCCAACTCAAAACAAAACAAAAAACAAAATCAAAACAGAAACAGAAACCGTCTTAAAGGAACTCCCTGGTCACATCTGATTCAATCTGAACAAAAGAATAACCCACTGAATAAAACTGGATCATGTGTCCTGATTGGTATAAATAAATGGATGAATAAAATGAAACTCTAAGGAGGAATGTGGTGTACACACAGTCTCAAAGTGCCTCTCCAATGAATACTCATTGATGACTAAGAGAAGAAGAGTAACTTTAAGGTGCAGCTGCCTAGCAGACATTACCTTACTTATGTGCTCAGGGTTAACATAACCAATGGAACAAATCAAAATCTGATAGGATGCATCACTTCTGGGATATTCCTGCAAGATACCTAACCTCAATCTAATCTTGAGGAAGCAAAAGACTAATCCAAGTGGAAGGATATTTTTACAAAATAATTGTGCTATTATCTACAAAAGTATCAGGATCATGAAAATCAAGGAAAACTGAGGGCAGAAAGAGACCGAGGAAGCATGACAATGAAATGCCAGGCATGACTCTGGATTCTTTGGCCATTAGGGATATTAAGTAAAATGTGGATGAGGTCTGAGCACAAAATGCTGGTAATGTATTTCCCAATTTTGAGGGTTGCATGGTGGTTATTTAGGAGAATGTTCTACTTTGAGGCTCCACTTTTGGTGACATGGTCCACACAATTCTTTGACACTTGAGGCTTTCATCATCACTATTCACTTGTATTCTTTCAGGTAACACACCCTGCTTAAAACTATCCAGGGACTTCATCTCACACTCTTAAGTGCAAGCTAAAGTCCTATCACTGGTCTCTGAGAACCACTGATAACACTAGACCCAGCTCCTTCAAGCTTTGCAGAACCTGCTGCAAAACTTCCAGTTGGTAGGTTGAAGAGCATCCATGATGAAAGTACTTATCCACAGGAATCAACAAATGCTGCAAATCAAGATCTTCTGTTTGCTTTGTTTTCATGGAGAGTAGGTCATTGAACATGTACCAGCACACCACTGTAAGACCTTTCCCTCTGTGCTTCCTCACCCCACCCACATCTTTCTGAATTAGGCATCCTTTTGTACTTACTGTTCTCAGAGGGAAACTGTCTTCCACCACGTGTCATAGTTCCATACCTCATCCCTTTCAGCTCATTACTTAAATGTTACTTTTTCACTTGTAATAAAAGGTTGTAACTTTGTTCTCCCTATCCCCTTTTTCTGCTTTTTTTTTTTTTCAGGTACTTCTCTCCATGCAATATTATATTTTATTTATTTTGTATATTTTCTGCCAACTCTCCCCCACTGCCACCATCAGATTGCAAGTTCAATGAAGGCAAGTATTTTTGTCTTTGCTGTTGTTAATGTTCATGGCTGTATGACCAGCAATTCAAATTTGAATTTTTGCTACTTGAGTAGAAACTCAGCAAACAGCTGTGAAATGAATAAATGAATGGTGAGAGCTTATCCCAACAATGCTAAGATGGCGTAATATACATAGGTTTTCCTAATGTAATTCACAGATGAAAGATTAAAGGAAAAAAAATGACCATTTCAATACATGTTTTTTTTTTTTTTTTTTGAGTCGGAGTCTCACTC